>NW_025534382.1:0-65000 GCF_020615455.1 Coregonus clupeaformis | reverse complement strand
CACACACACACACACACTGGACACACACACACACACACACTGGACACACATACACATTAACACACACACACACCGGACACACACACACACACACACTCACACTGGACCCACACACATACACACTGGACACACACACACACACGACACACACACATACACACTGGACACACACACCTGACACACACACACACACACACACTGGACACACACACACACACACACACGCACACACACACTGGACACACACACTCACACACACTGGACACACACACACACACACTGGACACATTTCCATGTGTTGGATTTTGATGAAAGGAAATCCCATATAGCCTACTGGACAGGACTTTTCTATGGCATCTTCTGTTTGGGTGTCTCAGGTCAGGTCTGAGCCATGATCAGAATGTGTCTCTGTGTCTATTTCCAGCCCTGCCATTTCTACCTGTCCTGATCTAGTGTTTCACCCCTGACCTCCCACACCGTCTCACTGTCCATGTCTGCTTTTAGCTCCCACCTCTACTTCACTGTGTTATAATGGACCTTATGCTTGTTATGTCACCTCTGTAACCAGTTATCAAACATACTGACCTTTCTGACCCTATCCCATGGCCCTACTTTCTACAACTGAACATTTAAATTCCTCTATGAGTTTTATTTAGTGTCCATTTACTTATCTATGTATTTGCTGTGTATTGGAATTGTGCCGCAGAGCATCATGGGGGTTTGTATGTGTTGAGATGATCACGTTCCAGATAAATGGTTGAACTGATTCCTTATCTCCCGTCTCATCATTATTGAATTGTTATACAGACGTGGTTATAAAACCCACGAGACATAACAAAAGATTGGTGATGAGTAAGTCTGAATCTACAGGAACTATTCTGTCTGGAAGAAGTGGGTTTTTACAACTGCTTAAAACTGTTATTTTCTGTGGTCCAGTCTAGGCTAATGTTAGCACAGTGTATTGATAGCAGAGGCAAGTGCATAGTCGAGCTAGCTAAGAAAGAGAGTTAACATCGTCATGACGTCAGAAAAGGACTGGAGACGGACGTCGGAGCGGGAAAACAACGTGATTAAAAAGGAGGAACATACAGTGATTAAAAATTAAAAATGATTGGAATTGTTGGAAACGTTGGACAGTTTGATGAAAGTATTGAGCAGTGGAGCTCATATACAGAACGGTTTGAATATTTTGTTCTTGTAAATGACATGGATGAGGACAACATTGTGCCTCCATGTTTTAGTGTAATGGGGCCAAAGACATTTAATTTACTAGGCAGCCTGCTACACTCAGACAGAACAGGTAATAAGACGTATGGGGATATTGTGGAGATACTTAAAGGACATTTTTCACCAGAACCACTAGTTAATTGACGGGGCGGCAGGTAGCTTAGTGGTTAAGAGCGTTGTGCCAGTAACCGAAAGGTCGCTGGTTCTAATCCCCGAGCCGACTAGGTGAAAAATCTGTCGATGTGCCCTTGAGCAAGGCACTTAACCCTAATTGCTCCTGTAAGTCGCTCTGGATAAGAGCGTCTGCTAAATGTAAAAAATATAATAAATATATATAAATATATTAATGCTGAAAGGTTCAGGTTCCACAGGAGACATCAGGAAGAGGGAGAATCAGTAACAATGTTTGCTGCTGCATTAAAGAAACTACCAGAACACTGAGTTTAATGCTGTTCTAAATGACATCATTAGAGACAGACTAGTATGTGGGCTACGGAGTGAAGCTACACAAAAGAGACTGTTGACTGAAAGTCATCTGACCTTGGCAAAGGACATTGAAATCGAGTGTGTCCATGGAACTAGCTGCTAAAGAGGCTGACCAGTTGAGTTCATCAGGAACTTAGTGGGTTCATCTAACAATCCTAATTATCAGCTGATACATTTTAATCTCATACACAGGGTAAACCTTCCACCTAGAAAACATCATTTAATAGAAATCACAACCGCTCCTCTGTGTGATCTATGTAATCAAGGTGCCTTGGGCTCCTTTAATCATATGTACTGGGAGTGACCAGGGGACATGTTTTGGAAAGAGGTATCTTAGTGGTTAAGAGCGTTGTGCCAGTAACCGAAAGGTCGCTGGTTCTAATCCCCGAGCCGACTAGGTGAAAAATCTGTCGATGTGCCCTTGAGCAAGGCACTTAACCCTAATTGTTCATGTAAGTCGCTCTGGATAAGAGCGTCTGCTAAATGACAAAAAAAAGGTATCCTCATACCTTGTTCCCCTTAACTGTTATTACTGAATGATAATTCACCACTGTCATTACAGCGAAGGCGTATAATGTTGTCAGGTTGGACAGCAGCTAAAAAGATGTTGGAACTAAGATGGCAACCACCACACCTCATTGGATCAGCACTTTTATAGATATAATTTATTTAGAACTATCCACTGCTAGGATCCATGGGGCTAGCCAAACAACAAATGCAGCTGAAACCATAAAATAACTCCTGTAGTGGGTTTTACCCAACAGATTGACCGTTAATTGTAATTTTTGTGCAAATATGTACCTTGATTTAGTATTTCATTTAATGGAGATCAGGTTGGGTGTGTTGGGGTGGTCCCAGGAGGGGTTGGAGGGTGGGTTGGGGTGGTCGAGGAGGGGTTAGAGGGTGTGTTGGGGTGGTCCCAGGAGGGGTTGGAGGGTGGGTTGGGGTGGTCCCAGGAGGGGTTAGAGGGTGTGTTGGGGTGGTCCCAGGAGGGGTTGGAGGGTGGGTTGGGGGTGGTCCCAGGAGGTTGGAGGGTGGGTTGGGGTGGTCCCAGGAGGGGTTGGAGGGTGGTTTGGGGTGGTCCCAGGAGGGGTTGGAGGGTGGGTTGGGGTGGTCCCAGGAGGGGTTGGAGGGTGGGTTGATGCAGCTGAGGTGGGTGATTGTATATGTGGTTTATTATAATTGTATTTATCTGCAATAACTAGTTTCCATAATATACTGATATATATTTTAACAGTATTGTGTCTCTAGCTGTATAACCATTCATGCTGCTATTTGTTCTTGTCTGTGTTCCTTTAAAATAAATAAAAAGTTTCAACTGAAAATCAGAGACTGGGAATTCAAGTCACATGTTGGTGTAAGGACATGGATTGTCCAGCCTGTGGTAAAAAGGGACATCAGGCTTCTACATGCTGGTGGAAGGACATGGATTGTCCAGCCTGTGGTAAAAAGGGACATCAGGCTTCTACATGCTGGTGGAAGGACATGGATTGTCCAGCCTGTGGTAAAAAGGGACATCAGGCTTCTACATGCTGGTGGAAGGACATGGATTGTCCAGCCTGTGGTAAAAAGGGACATCAGGCTTCACATGCTGGTGGAAGGACATGGATTGTCCAGCCTGTGGTAAAAAGGGACATCAGGCTTCTACATGCTGGTGGAAGGACATGGATTGTCCAGCCTCTGGAAAAAGGGACATCAGGCTTCCACATGCTGGTGGAAGGACATGGATTGTCCAGCCTGTGGTAAAAAGGGACATCAGGCTTCTACATGCTGGTGGAAGGACATGGATTGTCCAGCCTGTGGTAAAAAGGGACATCAGGCTTCTACATGCTGGTGGAAGGACATGGATTGTCCAGTCTGTGGTAAAAAAGGGACATCAGGCTTCTACATGCTGGTGGAAGGACATGGATTGTCCAGCCTGTGGTAAAAGGGACATCATGCTTCTACATGCTGGTGGAAGGACATGGATTGTCCAGCCTGTGGTAAAAAGGGACATCAGGCTTCTACATGCTGGTGGAAGGACATGGATTGTCCAGTCTGTGGTAAAAAGGGCCACATCGAACAAGTCTCCAGAAACAAAAAGAGAACAAAGAACAGGAAACAGACATTCCAACGAAAGAAACCAGAAAATAACTCCTGTTGTGGGTTTTACCCAACAGATTGCCCGTTCATGATCATTTCGTGCAAATGTGTACCTTACTGATTTTATTATTGTAATTGTATTTACCTGCAATAACTAGTTTCCATAATATACTGATATATAATTTAACCCTCCCGTAGTCCTAGGGTCAAAATGACCACACTGTGTTGAACCAACTTTATTTAATTTTTATATTTTTGGGATAATTTAGAGAAGGAGGCAGTGAGACTTTAAAGAAAGTATCACTGCCTCCTTCTCATATATGATCCAAAAAATATAAAAATTAAATAAAGTTGGTTCAACACAGTGGCGGGTCATTTTGACCCTAGGACAACGGGAGGGTTAACAGTATTGTGTCTCTAGCTGTATAACCATTCCTGCTGCTATTTGTTCTGATATATATTTTAACAGTATTGTGTCTCTAGCTGTATAACCATTCCTGCTGCTATTTGTTCTGATATATATTTTAACAGTATTGTGTCTCTAGCTGTATAACCATTCCTGCTGCTATTTGTTCTGATATATATTTTAACAGTATTGTGTCTCTAGCTGTATAACCATTCCTGCTGCTATTTGTTCTGATATATATTTTAACAGTAGTGTGTCTCCAGCTGTATAACCATTCCTGCTGCTATTTGTTCTGATATATATTTTAACAGTATTGTGTGTCTAGCTGTATAACCATTCCTGCTGCTATTTGTTCTGATATATATTTTAACAGTATTGTGTCTCTAGCTGTATAACCATTCCTGCTGCTATTTGTTCTGATATATATTTTAACAGTATTGTGTCTCCAGCTGTATAACCATTCCTGCTGCTATTTGTTCTGATATATATTTTAACAGTATTGTGTCTCTAGCTGTATAACCATTCCTGCTGCTATTTGTTCTGATATATATTTTAACAGTATTGTGTCTCCAGCTGTATAACCATTCCTGCTGCTATTTGTTCTGATATATATTTTAACAGTATTGTGTCTCCAGCTGTATAACCATTCCTGCTACTATTTGTTCTGATATATATTTTAACAGTATTGTGTCTCCAGCTGTATAACCATTCCTGCTGCTATTTGTTCTGATATATATTTTAACAGTATTGTGTCTCCAGCTGTATAACCATTCCTGCTGCTATTTGTTCTGATATATATTTTAACAGTATTGTGTCTCTAGCTGTATAACCATTCCTGTTGCTATTTGTTCTTGTCTGTGTTCCTTTCAAATAAATAAAAAGTTGATCACAGAGTTTCAACTGAAAATCAGAGACCGGGAAATCAAGTCACATGTTTCCACTGTGGCAAGGTGGGACATCAAGTATCAACATGCTGGTGTAAGGACATGGATTGTCCAGCCTGTGGTAAAAAGGGACATCCCATATAGCCTACTGGACAGGACTTTGCTATGGCATCTTCTGTTTGGATTGTCCAGCCTGTGGTAAAAAGGGCCACATCGAACAAGCCTCCAGAAACAAAAAGAGAACAGAGAACAGGAAACAACGAAAGACAAATAGACATGTTCACACTGTTGAGTAAGAGAACACTGAGGTGAGTGACTCATCAGACCAGGAAGTCACACTGAAAATCCTGACTTTTTCCTGGCGGGCCGCACGGCTACTATGTCTCCCCCTTGCTAGAGGGACAGCCGGTGGGTATGGAGATTGACACAGGGGGCAGCTGTATCTCTTGTGTCAGAAAAAGACACTGAAACACCTTCCACTTCAACCAGCGCACCTCGTGTTAAAGACTTACACAGGTGAATCTGTCGCTGTGAGAGGCATCACTGATGTCACAGTTCAGGTAAACAGACAAACTGAAAAGCTGCCACTCTATGTTGTGAAAGGACACTATGCATCACTACTGGGATGTTCATAGTTGGAGAAAATCACACTGGACTGGCCATCAGTGCATACAATGACACATGGAGACACAGACCTACCTGCCATCTTAAAGAAACATGGAGAAGTCTTTAATGGACAGCTGGGTAGTATGAACGACATTACAGGGAAGCTTAGCATTAAGCCAGACAGCAAACCAACGTTTCTGAAAGCAGGACCTGTACCTTATGCTATCAGACCACAAGTGAAGGCTGACTTGGACGCTTTAGTCAAGAACAAAGTACTGGAGCCGGTTAGCATGAGTTAATTTATGAGCAACACCCATCTACCAGTCCTTAACACTAGAACCGCCTGGCCTTTCAGCTAGTAGGGATGGGTAACTCCAATCCTCGGGGTGTCACACTTTTCCCCCATCCCTAGCAAACACAGCTGATTAAACTAATCGCATTATAAACTGAAGATTATGATTAGTTAATTATTGGAGTCAGGTGTGTTAGCTGGGCCTGGGGCAAAAGTCTGACACCAATCAGGCCCCGAGGACTGGAGTTGCCCATCCCTGCACTATAGCAAGGTGTGACACCAATCAGGCCCCGAGGACTGGAGTTGCCCATCCCTGCACCATAGCAAGGTGTGACACCAATCAGGCCCCGAGGACTGGAGTTGGCCATCCCTGCACTAGAGCAAGGTGTGACACCAATCAGGCCCAGAGGACTGTAGTTGCCCATCCCTGCACCATAGCAAGGTGTGACACCAATCAGGCCCAGAGGACTGGAGTTGGCCATCCCTGCACTAGAGCAAGGTGTGACACCAATCAGGCCCCCGAGGACTGGAGTTGGCCATCCCTGCACTAGAGCAAGGTGTGACACCAATCAGGACCACGAGGACTGGAGTTGCCCATCCCTGCACTAGAGCAAGGTGTGACACCAATCAGGCCCAGAGGACTGGAGTTGCCCATCCCTGCACTATAGCAAGGTGTGACACCAATCAGGCCCCGAGGACTGGAGTTGCCCATCCCTGCACTATAGCAAGGTGTGACACCAATCAGGCCCAGAGGACTGGAGTTGCCCATCCCTGCACTATAGCAAGGTGTGACACCAATCAGGCCCCGAGGACTGGAGTTGCCCATCCCTGCACTATAGCAAGGTGTGACACCAATCAGGCCCCGAGGACTGGAGTTGCCCATCCCTGCACTATAGCAAGGTGTGACACCAATCAGGCCCCGAGGACTGGAGTTGCCCATCCCTGCACCATAGCAAGGTGTGACACCAATCAGGCCCCGAGGACTGGAGTTGGCCATCCCTGCACTAGAGCAAGGTGTGACACCAATCAGGCCCAGAGGACTGTAGTTGCCCATCCCTGCACCATAGCAAGGTGTGACACCAATCAGGCCCAGAGGACTGGAGTTGGCCATCCCTGCACTAGAGCAAGGTGTGACACCAATCAGGCCCCGAGGACTGGAGTTGGCCATCCCTGCACTAGAGCAAGGTGTGACACCAATCAGGCCCACGAGGACTGGAGTTGCCCATCCCTGCACTAGAGCAAGGTGTGACACCAATCAGGCCCAGAGGACTGGAGTTGCCCATCCCTGCACTATAGCAAGGTGTGACACCAATCAGGCCCCGAGGACTGGAGTTGCCCATCCCTGCACTATAGCAAGGTGTGACACCAATCAGGCCCAGAGGACTGGAGTTGCCCATCCCTGCACTATAGCAAGGTGTGACACCAATCAGGCCCCGAGGACTGGAGTTGCCCATCCCTGCACTATAGCAAGGTGTGACACCAATCAGGCCCAGAGGACTGGAGTTGCCCATCTCTGCACTATAGCAAGGTGTGACACCAATCAGGCCCCGAGGACTGGAGTTGCCCATCCCTGCACTTTAGCAAGGTGTGACACCAATCAGGCCCAGAGGACTGGAGTTGCCCATCCCTGCACTATAGCAAGGAGTGACACCAATCAGGCCCCGAGGACTGGAGTTGCCCATCCCTGCACTAGAGCAAGGTGTGACACCAATCAGGCCCAGAGGACTGGAGTTGGCCATCCCTGCACTAGAGCAAGGTGTGACACCAATCAGGCCCAGAGGACTGGAGTTGGCCATCCCTGCACTAGAGCAAGGTGTGACACCAATCAGGCCCAGAGGACTGGAGTTGCCCATCCCTGCACTATAGCAAGGTGTGACACCAATCAGGCCCCGAGGACTGGAGTTGGCCATCCCTGCACTAGAGCAAGGTGTGACAACATGGTTGATAAATAAACGCTTGATAAATAGTGCATAAGCTATTGTAAAGGATTAATTGCATGAAGAAATATTAGTGGAAATATATATATTTTGTAACTTTAAAAAAAGTGTATTCTACAAAGTAAAATAAAAAAATGGCCTATAGCCTATTTCTGTTTCCCTTACAATAAAAACATTACAGTGTAATCCATCTGATCAACTTTATTTGTAGATTCAATTAGTAATAGAGTTATAGTACTTAATAAAGTCCATTTACAGTTTATTTTGACAAAGTAGAATGAAAAATATAATAATAATAATAATAATAATAATAATATAACCAGCCAGGTGTTCAGGTGAAATTATTTGCTGTATTCCTAAACAAAAGCACCAGTGCATTAGCAATTGTAAAGGATGAATTGCATAAATACATTTTTGTGGAAATATATTAATGACAAGATATAAAAACAATAATATGTTGATTGTATCAGACAGTGTACCGCGCCTTTACACATGAACCAATCACGTCTTCTCTTTATGCTTCAGGTCCACAGTCAGCACACACCTTCGGGGCTTTGTGTGAGCAAGCCCCACAAACAAATCGGTTGCCCTGCACACAGTTTTATGGGACTTTTTCCGTCCGCTCTTACTTACTTGACATTGTGTCTCCTTTTTCCCCAGTGGGAGCTGTGGGGCTTGGGGAAGAGGGAGAACAGGACCTGCTGTCTTGACATTGTGTATTTTTCCCCAGTGGGAGCTGTGGTGTTTGGGGAAGAGGGAGAGCAGGACCTGCTGTCTTGACATTGTGTCTTTTTCCCCAGTGGGAGCTGTGGTGCTTGGGGAAGAGGGAGAGCAGGACCTGCTGTCTTGACATTGTGTCTTTTTCCCCAGTAGGAGCTGTGGTGCTTGGGGAAGAGGGAGAGCAGGACCTGCTGTCTTGACATTGTGTATTTTTCCCCAGTGGGAGCTGTGGTGCTTGGGGAAGAGGGAGAGCAGGACCTGCTGTCTTGACATTGTGTCTTTTTCCCCAGTGGGAGCTGTGGTGCTTGGGGAAGAGGGAGAACAGGACCTGCTGTTTTGGCATTGTGTCTTTTTTTTGGGGCTCCACGTGTCTCAAAACCACAGTCTCAGACAGTCACTCACCCGGCTGATCTGGTTTCCTCTTTCCCCAGATATGGAAAGACACTGAGCAAGTTGGTTTCGACATCGGCGGCTAACCAAAACTGAAGTCACATGCATCATTATCAGTTTCTATCTGGTTTCTATTGGCCATTCATCCATTGACGACAGAATATTATGTTACTCGTTGTTGCTTAGTAGCCAGAGCAATGCTGGCACTAGAGTGGTCATGTGCTAAATGAATGAACAGCAGGGATGTTGGTGAAAAAGTGACATTTGGAAATAGAGCTTCACCTCTTGAATGTTGATAGTTATTTGATAAAGGTAAGTGTCATAGAAACTGCAGAATATGCTCTTTCAGATACAGCACTATATAGAAATCACAATGTTTTACCTGCATGTGACTCTGAAGGAGGATTTGATAAAGAGATGCTCCTTTCCCTGCATCTGTCAATTACCAGATGCGCCCATCTCTTCATGTACAATTTGACCACTGATAATATTGTCACTCATCAGACTATTGTCAATGTAATCTGGTCTATTGGCTAACTCTTATCATGTGTGAAATGAGTTGAGGTATAGTTCAGGTGTAGTTTTGATGGGCCGGCTGTGAGGCTGACTGGCATCAGTTTGTTTCCCACTCATCAACTTGGATAGATTCAAGGATATTATTCTAAAGGCCTTCTGCAACTCATAGCATGTTTTCGTTTCCCACAATACATTTAATTAGTAACAGAATTATAGTAAATAAAACAGTCCCATAACAGTTTATTTTTACAAAGTAAAACATAAAAGAGAAATGTATCAACCCACAAGGCGTGTGGTCAAATGATTTGCTGCTGATAAACAGGCATAACACAAACTCATCATTACACTATTGTTCTAAATGAATTCAACATCTGCACCCCTCCTAATCATTCAGTTAAGCCTAATTTAAATTCAGTTGTGAAGTAACATGCACAATTATCGCCCATGAAGTAAGGTGCACAGTTATTACCCATTCATCCATTTGTCATTTATTCAGTGAGGAAAGAGAGACTCATTAGTGGCGCATTGTCTTGGCAGATTAAGTTGGGAATAGGTGTGAAAACAACGGGTAACAAGGCATAGAATACTTTTCTGTTTGTGATTAAAACATTCTGACAAAGGAGCAGTGTAAAATAGAAACATTTAGGAAAAGTCAGGGAGCAGGACATAGGTTTATTTGGGGTCTGATTCTAGTGTTAAAAGGCAATTCCACCACTTTTCAACCTCATATTCATCCTCTCAGCACCAAAACAGTATCTATATTTCAGAAAACAGCATGTTTCTATGATCTGTCATTAAAAATATAAAAACAAAAGTCTTTAAAAATGAACCTGTCCTCCTATAGCCCTTCCCACCAGCATCCTCTGGGAAATGTCTCTGTTCTGGTGAAAGAGAAGTAGATAGTATCACATCTTGCATCTACATGTTTCTACATTAAACCACAGGTTCTGTTCTTGAGACTGATGGGGAAGAGTGGGGTGGAAAGGCTTTTGCAACACTACTTTAGTTAGCACAACCATGTGACTAATTTTACTTCCTGTTTGCGATACTTGGGGGAAATTCAATGTTATCTTTCTACCTTCCCAATACCTTCCCCCATGTCTCATATTCACTGTTATCTTTCTGTCTTCCCAATACTTTCCCACACAGAGATGGCTTGATGTGGTGAGCAGCATAGAGTGTATAGTCCTTTAGTCTCTATGGGCCAGATGGTAGTGTACAGTTCAGAGATGGCTTGATGTGGTGTGCAGCATAGAGTGTATAGTCCTTTAGTCTCTATGGGCCAGATGGTAGTGTACAGTTCAGAGATGGCTTGATGTGGTGAGCAGCGTAGAGTGTATAGTCCTTTAGTCTCTATGGACCAGATGGTAGTGTACAGTTCAGAGATGGCTTGATGTGGTGTGCAGCATAGAGTGTATAGTCCTTTAGTCTCTATGGGCCAGATGATAGTGTACAGTTCAGAGATGGCTTGATGTGGTGAGCAGCATAGAGTGTATAGTCCTTTAGTCTCTATGGGCCAGATGGTAGTGTACAGTTCAGAGATGGCTTGATGTGGTGTGCAGCATAGAGTGTATAGTCCTTTAGTCTCTATGGGCCAGATGGTAGTGTACAGTTCAGAGATGGCTTGATGTGGTGTGCAGCGTAGGGTGTATAGTCCTTTAGTCTCTATGGGCCAGATGGCCAGTTGGTGAGGGCTACAGCATGGGGAAAGAAACTGTTCAGATGGGGGGTCTATAACATCAAATCACATAGGTTTACAGCAGCGGACAGTTGAAAATTCATCGCTACTAACTCAAACTGCCTTGGTTTAAATAAAGACAATTTCTGTAAAGATAAAAAAGTATATAACTTTTAAATTATGAGCCTCATCTTGAGGAGTCACCTGTGACAGTATTCATAAAGAGTAGGAGTACTGATCTGGGATCAGTTTAGCCTTTTAGATCATAATGAATAAGACTACATGGAGAGGGGGACCTGGTCCTAGATCAACACTCCTCCTCTGAGACACTGCCTTTATGAATAAGGTCCCAGGAGTCACCAGGACCAACTGGAAGTCGCTCTGGATAAGAGCTTCTGCTAAATGACTAAAATGTAAATGTAGTATGAGTCACCAGGACCAAGAAACCAAACACATGGTGTTGTAAAGTCTAGTTACAGCAGGGGTTTACTGTCATCTAGTGGAAGATACCAATAAAACACTTGATTGTCAGGGTGGGGAGACGGTTGAGTGAAACAGAAAGTACAGGATCCACTTGGAGATGACAGAGCAGAAAACACTATATGGAGAGAACTGAAAAATAAAGTAAGTATTTCTGAACAATAATCTATTCTAATGGACAGAGTAAGAGAATGAATACCTGGAATGAGATATTACTAGTTAGTAGAACTGCTACTCGAAATGTATGACTGTAAGTCGCTTTGGATAAAAACGTCTGCCAAATGGCATATTATTATAATCAATAGGCCTTAGTGTTATAAGGTAGGCTATTATCATTGTCATTATGGAGACACCTATTTTACAACCCTTATTCCATGAAAAATATTAACGCTGTAGAACTGATGCACATCAAGAAATAAGGTGACAAATCACAGGAAAACTACTTTAGGCTCTCTAGAGCACGTTAGATACATTCTGTCGGAGGTGGTTTAAACTGCATTCTACTTTGCTTATGGAAAACCATATCATGCAAAGGTTTTTACACATGCTCAGTTCTTGGGTTTTGTTCTTGGGTCTCGAGTGGAAATTTGAAATGGAAGTTATGGAACTCCATCATGTGCTTCTGTTATGAGAAAACCTCCACAATGAAACAGACATTAAATGTGGAGAATGATAGATCAGTTGACCATCAAGTAGCCTATTAATTGTTATGCCTGTCTAGGCTACTGTAGCCTGCCATTTTATACTATAAATATGTTGAAATGACTGGAGTCGTTGCAAATCATTTTGTGCCACTTGTGTAGCGAACCTGGAGCTGGCAAACAGATGTAATAAATAGCCTTTAACTTCAGTTTATTGTTGTTGTAGCCTTGTGTTATTATGTAATTAATAATGTCCGTGTTTAGTTAATTCAATTGGAAGGTATCAAGTGTCACCATGGTCACAGTTCTACAGGAAAGTCGGAGCTCTAGAAAGAGGCCAGAATTTTGAGTTGGATGACCGTTTAAACAAATGTTTCCAATCGGAGCTCTAGAAAGAGGCCAGAATTCCGAGTTGAATGACCGTTTAAAACAAATGTTTCCTGTCGGAGCTCTAGAAAGAGACCAGAATTCCCAGTTGGATGACCGTTTAAAACGAATGTTTCCAGTCGGAGCTCTAGAAAGAGACCAGAATTCCCAGTTGGATGACCGTTTAAAACAAATGTTTCCAGTCGGAGCTCTAGAAAGAGACCAGAATTCCCAGTTGGATGACCGTTTAAAAACAAATGTTTCCAGTCGGAGCTCTAGAAAGAGACCAGAATTCCCAGTTGGATGACCGTTTAAAACAAATGTTTCCAGTCGGAGCTCTAGAAAGAGACCAGAATTCCCAGTTGGATGACCGTTTAAAACAAATGTTTCCAGTCGGAGCTCTAGAAAGAGACCAGAATTCCCAGTTGGATGACCGTTTAAAACAAATGTTTCCAGTCGGAGCTCTAGAAAGAGACCAGAATTCCCAGTTGGATGACCGTTTAAAACAAATGTTTCCAGTCGGAGCTCTAGAAAGAGGCCAGAATTCCCAGTAGGATGACCATTTAAAACAAATGTTTCCAGTCGGAGCTCTAGAAAGAGGCCAGAATTCCCAGTTGGATGACCGTTTAAAACAAATGTTTCCAGTCGGAGCTCTAGAAAGAGGCCAGAATTTTGAGTTGGATGACCGTTTAAACAAATGTTTCCAGTCGGAGCTCTAGAAAGAGGCCAGAATTTTGAGTTGGATGACCGTTTAAACAAATGTTTCCAGTCGGAGCTCTAGAAAGAGGCCAGAATTCCGAGTTGAATGACCGTTTAAAACAAATGTTTCCAGTCGGAGCTCTAGAAAGAGACCAGAATTCCCCAGTTGGATGACCCGTTTAAAACAAATGTTTCCAGTCGGAGCTCTAGAAAGAGACCAGAATTCCCAGTTGGATGACCGTTTAAAACAAATGTTTCCAGTCGGAGCTCTAGAAAGAGACCAGAATTCCCAGTTGGATGACCGTTTAAAACAAATGTTTCCAGTCGGAGCTCTAGAAAGAGACCAGAATTCCCAGTTGGATGACCGTTTAAAACAAATGTTTCCAGTCGGAGCTCTAGAAAGAGACCAGAATTCCCAGTTGGATGACCGTTTAAAACAAATGTTTCCAGTCGGAGCTCTAGAAAGAGGCCAGAATTCCCAGTAGGATGACCGTTTAAAACAAATGTTTCCAGTCAGAGCTCTAGAAAGAGGCCAGAATTCCCAGTTGAATGACCGTTTAAAACAAATGTTTCCAGTCGGAGCTCTAGAAAAAGGCCAGAATTTTGAGTTGGATGACCGTTTAAACAAATGTTTCCAGTCGGAACTCTAGAAAGAGGCCAGAATTCCGAGTTGAATGACCATTTAAAACAAATGTTTCCAGTCGGAGCTCTAGAAAGAGACCAGAATTCCCAGTAGGATGACCGTTTAAAACAAATGTTTCCAGTCGGAGCTCTAGAAAGAGACCAGAATTCCCAGTTGGATGACCGTTTAAAACAAATGTTTCCAGTCGGAGCTCTAGAAAGAGACCAGAATTCCCAGTTGGATGACCGTTTAAAACAAATGTTTCCAGTCTGCGCTCTAGAAAGAGGCCAGAATTCCGAGTTGAATGACCGTTTAAAAACAAATGTTTCCAGTCAGAGCTCTAGAAAGAGGCCAGAATTCGAGTTGGATGACCGTTTAAAACAAATGTTTCCAGTCGGAGCTCTAGAAAGAGACAAAAATTCCCAGTTGGATGACCGTTTAAAACAAATGTTTCCAGTCGGAGCTCTAGAAAGAGACCAAAATTCCCAGTTGGATGACCGTTTAAAACAAATGTTTCCAGTCGGAGCTCTAGAAAGAGACCAGAATTCCGAGTTGGATGACCGTTTAAAACAAATGTTTCCAGTCGGAGCTCATTTTTTCCCCATTTCCCAGTTGTCTTGAACTCATTGAAGTCGGAAGTCTGAGATTTCCCAGCTCAGAGTTTCCAGTTGTTTTGAGCACGGCATTAATAAAGATTATGCCAGAGTCTCCAGTCAAGTAAAATGACGTAGGGGTTTAACAGCAGTTGACATCCAACGTTATGCTGCATTACCGCCACCTACTGTACTGGAGTGTGGGCCAGAGACAGGGAGAAACTAAATCCTACCTGCTCTTAAAGCCAAGCACCACAGACTAAAAGGGATTGTTTTTTCCTTTCCTCTCATCAGACTGAAACTGTACCAGTTGAAAGTATACATAAATACAATATATTTTTGAATTACAAGTTGTATTTGTTATAAAAGTAAAATATGCAAATAAGGCAAAACCTCCTTAAATATGCACTAATTTGCATATTAGGAGAATCCGTTTTTTCAACACATTGCTTCCAGACACTCACTGGTCAGACTTTTACAGAACAGTTTATCAAAATATTGTCATTTCTTGGAATAAAAAAAAAACCTCTATTCACATGTATGACAGATGCATATTTTGCACATATTTACAGATAAAATGGCACTTACAATGAAAACGACACAAGATATCAAAGAAAGCCACAGTAAAAGTCTGACTATAAGACCTAAGAACCTGTGTGTGGAATAATGTTAATGTACGTCCTCTGAAGACTGAGAAAAATGAATTGTCACACGGGGAACATGTCATTTAGAGAACATGGCTGATAAAGATAGGCTAATGCAATTCAAATGGACTTTCCATAAATATGACCATTTACGTCACATTAAATGTATCTCTTTTTTCATATATCACTTCTAAACTGTCAAATAAACATCAAATATACCTTTTACAAATACATCAGCACGTTTAATACATTTGTTTCAAGCAATAGAGCATATGCTTTGAATTTTTGGCCAAATTCTCATATCACTTTGCTCAATTTGTCACATCCAAGGCTTTTGTATGGCTGTTGAAATGTGCAGAACAGTAATCAGCTATGCCTGCCCCATATGTACGGCCCTCTTTGAGTTGTTGCTGGTGCCGCTTTACTTTCTTGACTGTGTCATGTGACCTGCGCCTCCCCTTGTCACACTCCATTGAAGCAGCATCAGCTCTCACAACTCCTCTCTGATTGCTGCCAGTGTCACCAAAGTGCTGCCAATACACAATTAGTCCATCACATTTGATATAGCAGTGGTTCCCTCATTGAGCGTGGCTACTGCCATACTGGCAATGAGGCTTTTGCCCAAGAAGACAGTTTTGGGGCGTCGCGACCATATTAGAGTTCAGACATTCATTTGCATTCTGGGTTTCTCCGTGCTACATTCTTTTAAGGATGTTATTGTCGTATATGATGAATGTTGGTCGTCCTTGCTGATGAACAAAAGGGAGTCTGCTCATACTGAACATTGATCATAAGGTTTATTCAGATCACAAGCTTCAGCATGAGTAACAGGTGACATGACACCCGGAGAGCAGTGTCCTCCAATTCTAATGTCTGCTCTAACGTCTCATCGTTTAACCCCTATTTATAAACACTGATGCCCCCTCTTCTGGCCAATCACCAGTCTCCCCTGTCTACAACCCACCTCCTGTCTGTGATATGTGGTATTACACCTAAAACATTCCCTCTTGATACTACCATAAACAACATTCTATTTCTTCATGAAAAACATTTAACAAAGACATAATCTTCAGATACCATATTCCCCCCTTTCGAGACGAACTAAACGTCTCGAAACCAAACAGAATAAGATTATGACTAGTAACAACTTATCTTATTGAATATCTTTAACCTTAAACCAAACCATTCTCCTCTAGAGTGTAAATACCTTTCTTATGAAATATGAATAACTGTTGATGAAGTATGAACACATTACTATGAATTATGAATAAATCTCTATGGAGTGTGAGAGCGAAAAACTGTCCAGCAGCCATCCATCCATATCAATCAAGACAGTAAAATTCTCTCACGGTCCCTCTGCCCCAGGCAACCACCGTCGGTACTCCAGATAACCTCATTAACCATGTAAATGCATTTAAAACTATGATGTAATTAAATACCCATGTAAACAAAATCCAACCATAAATATCCATTGTCACGACTGGTCAACCCATCGAATCGTACAATGAATCTCTCCCTTCCTAGACCTTCTGTCCCTAACCCCATCGAAATAAACAAAAGCATCTAAGATCCTCATCTGCATTCAATAACATGCAACATCATTCTACTAAAATCAATACCTAAGAATATGACACAATTATGTATTACACATGTCTATATTTCATTGCAGACACTGGAATATAGTCCACTACACTTCATCTCCTCCGTAGTTTCCTCCTCCAATGGACTTGTTGATGATGGAATCAGCCACACCCTGCTTGTTTCATCTCCTCCAGTCATATTGTCCCTTCATATTGTCTTTGTTTGAGTATTCCAATCTCCACATGTTCTCCCAAATGCTTCTGGAATGACAAGAAAATAAACGACCAAACAGTATCCTTTGCAAAACAACCACTTTCAAATTAAACCTCCATTTCACCTAAGAATTTAAAAAATGATACATAAATGATGCATGAATCACATTATCCATTCCCCCCTTTGATTCATAAATCATACTAAAAATCATACTAATATTGAAAAAAACAATTTGAAAAAAAATAAAAAAAATAAAAATCATCAAATAATCCAAAATGATATTTATCCATCAGTAGGCCACTTGTCCCTCTTCGTCCAGATCCGGAACAGTCAACAATGGCATCTGAGTGTTGCCTCCAGGCACCACTTCTCCAACCTATCTCAATCTCATAACTTTCTCAAAAGTCAGTAACATATTACACAGTGCCTTAAAATGTACCCCATCAATGCCCCCTACTGGCCTAACTGATTTTGCATCCAAATGCATCCCTGATATTTTCCAAATGTTACACCATACCATGAATGAAGTCCCCCTTCTCCCTTAAACCTACCCTTCAATGATAGTCTTGAAGACTATAACATGTAGCCATGTCACCCTTTTAACCCTAGATTTAGCTGTGTCCGGTGCTAGCTCTCTTTTAATAGTAAAAGCCTCATATGGAAGCTTCAACGTTGACACATACCCAAATCCTATCCCTCCATAGGGTAAAAATATATATACTTTATCATCACAAATCCACCAAATATCTCTAAAATTCCCCATAGTCACACTGTCAGTCAAAAGCTAATCTTTTAACCATCAAAGTCCTGCTCTTCTTACTACCTGGTATATAAAAAATAACCTATTATTTGTCATTACTACCCTTAAAGTCATACTTATCCAAAGTTATACTATACTCATCACCCTCTGATATTCCCATAAACATACCCCTTACCTCATATGTTTTATTAGAACAACAATAACTTTTAGCCCTCAATGTTTCACCTGAATACTTCAGGTTTCCACTGTTACCTGACCTTACTTTCCATCTAACAATTCCCATAGGGTAATCCCTTTACCCCAGAACACTTAAACCCTACTGTTCTGACAACTACATTATTTTATCTGTCAATGACTGTTGCCAACTCCACAGTCATGACAAAGCTCAAGACTGACCCACACCTGACAGAGGCTGCGCAACCGTCTAACAGGTTCGGGATGGAATTCTCAACAGACATGGACCCTCAAGATTCCTCACTGACCTTACAGAATGAGTTAATCTATCTCTAATTTCCACAACAGAGGAACGAGCAGCACTGATCAGATGCCCCCCCCCTCTGTCATCAAAATCAAAAGACCTCATCCTGCAGCTTCCATGACGAATCTCTCTTCTCCATTTCAGATTAATCTATATTGCTCTCTACCACTATCTGCTCTACTTTTTTAACCCTATTCGTAGTAACCTAAACCCCTGAGTCTCTCTTGCTGCCTCCTTTTGTCACGGTTCAGACAGACGACAAGAGGACCACAATTGCGTCACACCAGAAAGTTTATTTAAACTTGGGGAAAGGGATGTAGGGAGTGAGTGAAGGCTCAGGGGTTTATCCCGTCCGATGTGCTGGGTCTGTGCCTCCCCCAGTGGCAGCGTGCGTCCGATGACGCCGGTGGTTGGTGGTCCAGAAGTCCTGGGGGAGGAAACACAGACACAACGGGCGGAATGAAACCAGGCAGCAGTACAGTTCAAGGGAAATCCAAAATACGTAGTAGCAAGGCAGAAGGCTGGTCAGAGTTACCGGGATTGAAGAGTAGTCAGGAGTCGTAATGGCAGAAGCAGGTCTGGATCTCCTGAGGCAGAAGAGTATCCAAAAACCAGGCAGGTCCGGGGGTCACAAAACCAGGGTGAGCCAGAAGCGCGAGCAAACAGGTTCCGGGTGTGAGCTTTGCAGACGATCTGACAAAGGAGAGCTGAAAGACAGGGCTATAAATACTGGGAGAGGTTAGTGGGTAATGCAGCGCAGCTGGCAGAGTAATTAGAGCCGAGCAGAGCAGGGACAGGTGGAGCTAGTTAGGCTGAGTAGAGAGAGTGGTGAGCAGAGTGGAAGAAAATTAAGGTGGTAACCCGGTGGAGTGAGAGGCTCATGACAGAACCCCCCCAAGGGACGGCCCCAGAAGTCCCAAGAGCAACCACCACGCCGGGCGGGAGGAGGGAGCCGGAGGAGGGCTAGGAACTCCTCCGAACGGTCCGAGTGAACGTCCTCATCCTCGGAGGAAGCCGGAGGGCCGTGGTCGGGGAGATGGGACAGGTCCCGAGACCGGATCAGGCACAGGACAGGAAGCCGGAGCGGGCAGGACGGTTAGAGACCCCTCTGGGGCGGCCCCTACGGATTGCAGGTTGATCAGGATGCCGTTGGTGGAAAGCGGTGATGAGAGTCCTATCCACAATCCGACTAGCTGGCACCCAGGTCCTTTCCTCAGGTCCATAGCCCTCCCAGTCAATGAGGTACTGAGACCCCTACCCCCTCCGTCTGGACCGAAGCAGGCGGCGGACGGTGTAAACCAGACCACCATCGACTGAGCCGTGGAGGAGGGAGGACAAGGCGCAGCAGGGACCAGCGGGACTCCTGGGCACAGGCAGGGGCTGCAGCAATCCGGCTGGGGGCTGGCAGGACGACTTGTGTTGGTTGCAGATGGGGCAGGCTTGGACGAATTCCGTACATCCTTCCTCAGAGAGGGGCCACCAGAACCTCTGGGCGAGCAGGTTGTAAGTGCGGGTGGAGCCAGGGTGACAAGCTAAGGGAGTCATGTCCCCACTGAACGACCTGGGACCTCAGGTCTTCGGGGACAAAAAGGCGGTCAGCTGGGCAAGTGCTGGGACCTGGCTGGTTACGGAGAGCCTCCAGCACCTGTTCCTCAACAGCCCAGGTCAGAGCTGCAACGATGCAGGGACTTGGCAGAATCGACACAGGGTCCTTGGAGGGGCCAGGAGCGGAGTTAGTAGGTACTGGCCGAGGGGGTAGTGCGGCGGCAAGCAGGCAGGTTCGGTGGCAGTCCCTCCCCCACTCCCTGATCACCCCGGGTCACCCAGTCGAGCTGAGGGTTGTGCCCAGGCGGAGCCATGGGTAACCCAGGATGAGGGTTGGCCTGGAGAGGGGAGCAGGTGAAACTGGATAGTTTCTTGATGGTTTCGGACAGACCCATCGAGACCGGGGCCGTGACATGAGTGACCGATCCGAGTAAGTGTCCGTCCAGTGCCCGGGCAGGAATAGGAGGTGTCAACGGAGGTTCTCCAGTCCCAGGTTGGCGTGCCAGCTTGATGTCCATTATGTTGGCTTCGGCGCCAGAATCCACCAGAGCAGCCAGGGTGTGAGTTGAGTCAGGGGAGGCGGAGGTGAACTTGCAGCAGGGTTTGCGGTCGGAGGACTGGATGGTCATTGAACTCAACCGGACTCCCCCTATGCCCGGTGAGCTTGGGCCCCTTTAAAGGGCAGGTTACCACACGATGTCCATCACCTCCACAATAGAGGCAGAGGTTTGAGGTGAAGCGTCGCTGGCGCTCTGCAGGAGTGAGAGAGGCTCGCCCAATCTCCATAGGCTCAGACTGATCAAGCTGAACTGGGTGAGTGGCAGTAGATGACAGGAGCCCAGTCGGATCTCTCCGAATGCCGGTAGTAGGTGGACCTTGGCGCCCCCTCTCACGGCGACGGGTCTGTATCCTTCTGTCGATCCCTGACAGTCAGTGCGATGGCTTCATCAAGGTGGAAGGCAGTTCATGGGAGACCAACTCGTCCTTGATATAGTCAGCCAAACTATGGAAGAACGCGTCCACCAACGATGGTGTGTTCCAAGAACTTCGTCTAGCCAGGGTTCGGAAGTCGATGGAATGGTCTGCGACTGTACGTCTGCCTTGTCGAATACTGAACAGTTCACGAGACGCCTCTGCGGTTGGTGAATCCAGGTCAAACACCTTCAGCATCTCCTCGGCAAACCGGTCGAAGGTTGCACATGCGGGGTTTGACGTTCGAACTCTGCTGTTCCCCAGGAGTCGAGCTCGGCCCGTCAGGTGAGTGATGGCATACCCAACTTTAGCCCCCTCCGTGGCGAAGGTCCTTGGCTGCAAGGAGAACTGAAGTCGGCAGCTAGTCAGGAATGGCGGACCTGGGTTGAATCGCCGTTGAACCGCTCGGGGTTTCCAATCTTGGGTTCCGGAGCAGCGGCTGCAATGACCCGGGCAGGTAACTCGGGGGCAGGGCTGGTGGGCAGACTGGCTGGGGTCAGGTTGGTGAGGGAGTTGAATGATCATGGCGAGTTGTTGTTGCTGCTGCTGGGACTGCTGCTGGTGCTGCTGGAACTGCTGATGCTGTTGGTGGCCGACCTGAAGCAGAGAGGTGATGTCGCCGCTCATGCGGCCTAGCTCTCTCTCAGTGTGTTCCAGGCGTAGCATGGCGGTGGGTTGCTCAGGTTCTTCGGTTTCCATGTCGGGGGAAGTGTGCGCTGAGTCCATGATGGTCAGATCGTACTGTCACGCGGTTCAGACAGACGACAAGAGGACCACAATTGCGTCACACCAGAAAGTTTATTTAAACTTAAGGGGAAAAGGGATGTAGGGAGTGAGTGAAGGCTCCAGGGGTTATCCCGTCCGATGTGCTGGGTCTGTGCCTCCCCCAGTGGCAGCGATGCGTCCGATGGCGCCGGTGGTTGGTGGTCCAGAAGTCCTGGGGGGAGGAAACACAGACACAACGGGGCGGAATGAAACCAGGCAGCAGTACAGTTCAAGGGAAATCCAAAATACGTAGTAGCAAGGCAGAAGGCTGGTCAGAGTTACCGGGATTGAAGAGTAGTCAGGAGTCGTAATGGCAGAAGCAGGTCTGGATCTCCTGAGGCAGAAGAGTATCCAAAACCAGGCAGGTCCGGGGTCACAAAACCAGGGTGAGCCAGAAGCGCGAGCAAACAGGTTCCGGGTGTGAGCTTTGCAGACGATCTGACAAAGGAGAGCTGAAAGACAGGGCTATAAATACTGGGAGAGGTTAGTGGGTAATGCAGCGCAGCTGGCAGAGTAATTAGAGCCGAGCAGAGCAGGGACAGGTGGAGCTAGTTAGGCTGAGTAGAGAGAGTGGTGAGCAGAGTGGAAGAAAATTAAGGTGGTAACCCGGTGGAGTGAGAGGCTCATGACACCTTTAATTTCAGAAAAGTTGTTGTCGGTATCATACTCCTATATTTGCTATTGCCATAGTATCATTAATCCCTTCCAAAGTTACCATTAACGTCGTTGATTTAGTTGATGAATTAAAACCCTTAATTCCCTCTAGTGGGAAACTACCAACATCCTATTCGATTATTCCCTGTTGGAGTGACTACTGTAATAAACTTATCCTTAACTCCCTCTGTGACTGTGGAAAGTTTTACAGACTTCAAATCTTCCATTATAAGCATCACCTTACAAATTACATAGCCCTTTAACCAATAATTATTCAACCGAACAACTTCTAATGCTTGCACTAGATAAGTACACATATATTCTCCCTAACCTTTCTCTGTAACATTACCGCAAAATAATCCCTTATTTGAGTAGGTGCAACAGCTCCTACTTCTGATCCTGCCTAACAATACTTATCCTCCCTAATTATCTCTCTCTCTCTCTCTGTGAAAGAAACGTCATCATCCTAAATGGCATATTATAATTATTATTCTCCTAACCCTCGTAACAGTATTTTCCCCCTATAATTGATGCTGGACCCTTAATCAAATGCGCTATATTTATGGCTTTAATAACTATCAATGTTGAAAGAGTTAAATTACTTCTACCTGTTATTTTAATAGGACTCACATGTTAATGTCCTTATTTACTCCTAGTTTTCCCCTAAGACTTTGAACTCCTTCCTTGTACTTCCATCCATCACCACTAGTGTCACTTTTTCCCCCAAATCTCAGTTCTACCTCTAAACTTTAAACCTTTGATTACACAAAATACACCTATAATGACATTGATCTCCCTGCTGGAAACTGTAAATATAGATACTCAATCACCCTCAAATCATTCAGCAACACATACTTTCTCAATGCATCTGCTCCTAACCGATTTAAACTCCTACCATATCTTCCCACTAAACTTTAAAAATGTCCTTCCCCTCACTGTTCTCTCTCTGTCTTACTACTAACTTTGAAACTTAGCTTACTGTCTCAGAGTCCCTTCAACCTAGCCTACCCCTAACTTATTTTAATCTAATCTTTTCTCTCATAACATTTAAAACCTTTTCCCTGATCTATTAACAAAATCTCTTACCACCAAATTTTTGGAATATGTGATTGGGAAAGTTCCCCACCTGCTTCTGACTCATTACACACAGACTTGGCAAAACCGACTAAACACCTTTTAGCCTAACCTCAAATCTCTTAGTGTAAGAATGTAACCCAAAATAACAGTCACCCCTATTAAGTTTTTTCCCAGACAGATTGTCTAACAGGCAATCTAATACATTATCATCCTTCCTATGATATTTATCTTTTAAGCAAATGATTCCCAAAAACCCTACTTTTTAAAATATTCTACCAGACAGTCAGTCGTCTAGTGTACATCTTATTGTATGCCTCAACTTAAACCATGCATCTCTTCCCAACACTGCCATACCAGCATCTTCTAATATTAGTATGTCTCTTTTACTTCCTCTTTGACTTTTATAGCAGAGCTCAATTGATTCCCCAAGAGTAATTAAACTATTTTACTACTTCCAATCCCTATCCTAACCTAATTAGTTTATTTTACAGAGTGATATGTTTAACCTTTTTAGACTGAACCCAGATAAGTTTTCCCCTATTCACTATCACTTCTAATTGTAGGTTGTTTCAACTGTTAGCTATTTTCTCTTCTTCTCTAATCAAGGCTCTCAGCAATGCACCCCTTCCGGATATTCTCGGCACTCTAGAATATTTAGTGTTCACCTGAAGCACAGGTGATCTTCACTTGCTCCTTAATCTTCCTCTGTTTCTTCTTCTCCAAATCTGTGTCTGTCCAGAAACTGACAGTCAATATGGAACATCTCGTCCCCCTTGGCTGGTACAATTGCCTTTGATATTGTTCAGTTAAAGCTGTAACAGTGATTGTTGATTTGATTCACTCTGATTCTTCATAACCAACACTTATTTTCTTCTTCTCCACCACCAGTTATAAGTTGTATTTGATAGAGTTTTCTTCGTCCTGTTCCTTCCTCGTCGTTGACATATCAATATTCTTCAACCGGTTATCTTCTAAGTTCTGTTCTTGAAATATCATCTTCTTACCAGTGGCCTTTCCTTTAGCCTCACTGTATTATTATTTTCCTTCAATTCTTGAGGTCTTCATCCAGTCGTGTTACTTCTTCCATTTCTCCATTTCTTCTTTCCTCTCTTGTACCTTTCAACTTTCATCAGAGATCAAATCTCTAGTATCCATTTCTTCTTTCCTCTCTTGCCACTTCCTTCTGATCACAGAGTCACCTCCACCCATGACCTCTCATCATCATCATCCTCTTCTCCTTAAGTTCCCAGACATCTCGGTTTTCTTCCGTCTTCTGGATTCATCTTCATCGTTGTTTCTGCTCGTATTCGTCTTCATCTCTGATGCCACAATCACCATGCTAGATAATCACTGAAAGCTTCCTTCTCGTAAGGTGGGTGTCTTTCTGCTGAATCCATATGTGAGAAAGGTGTACTAACTTCTGCCATTAGTCTCTCCTAACACTACTCTAACCCTACTTTGATTAAAAAATGACTATTTTAATCAATTTTCCCCTATATCAAGCCCTTTATATTCCTTTATTGTGAACTATCCTATTTTAGACTTATATAAGTTATATAGACTTCCCCCCTAAAATTCTTAATATAACCTAAACAAATCCATTCACCATCCTGAATAATTAACCCCAATTCCTATTCCTATGTCACCAATATCAATTAGTGTTGAGTATATCTTACCACAACCCATCAACTGCCAGTAAATGCAAGTTAGTCATCTTCAGACTAAAATACCCATAACCAAAGCCTTTAACCCCTTGCTCTAACCCCTAATTATCATAAATTTACAGAAGAATCCTCAATCCATCCTGGATTCCCAACACATCTGTAATTAAACCCCAGTGATGCACATAGCCTCCAAAATGCAATTTTTAATGAAATAGTATTTGCCAAGCCCATGTAAGATTGTCATAACATCACATATCTTGTTAGGGAAAGATTTTGTAACCATAATCAGTACCAAAACCTTTTTGACTTGATCCTCTGCCACGTGACGTGATCACTTCCTGTATCTCCTCGCTCCTCTCACTTAGCGTTCCTCTCATATGACAGAAGAACAAAGACACAACATAACATTTTAGTCGTTAATGCAGTCACTGAGTATTTCCAACCATTCAATATTCGTTTGTTCTACATGATTCACTGTAAGACTTTAACTCTGGACTAATTATAGATCGCCCTAAAAACCTTTTGCTTTCAATCCGTCATTTAATTATTTAATTCAATCTATTATAATCCGTTATCCTATATTTAATTTATAAATTCAATAGGCTACAAAACAAGTTTCATCTTTAACCAATATTCGTGTTAAACTCTCCCTGTGCCTATTTGTTCCGTCGTCTGTGTTCCTCTGTCTCCCCCTGCCCCTGCAGTTTAACCAATGTGTTGTTTTGCAGAATCCCACGCATGCGCAAATATCATTTTAAAATTAAACGCATCCCCATACATTTACTAAATAGATCGCTCCAAACCATTTCATTTAATTTTAATCGTCTTATTTTAATTAATTATACTCCGTCAACATATATTTGATCTATAAATGTACTACATCTCGCCAAATAGTTTAACGTTCACATAACAGTTACTTTAACGATTTTAAAAGATTAATGTCCAACTTTCCTCCTCAATAGCTATTAAACCCCTGCAAAGAAACCCCAAAGACCTCTGACCTTAAGCCACCATTTTGTTTTGGAGGCTCAGCGCCACCTCATGTCGTAGTTTTAGCCCGTAAAATCACACGCACATGCGCACAACCCCTTAAGCCCATGCTGACCACACAATAGACCGATAGCATTACGCTACAGCGTCACCTTTTTATACGTTATACTCACACAATTACACATAACAGAGCTCACATTTGCGTAGAACTTTCCAGTTCCATCACATACAAACAAGTTTAAGAGGCTTTAATCCATCGCAGTGGACCTCTAAGGTTCAGATTATCCTGTACTCGCAACACAATTAGCCTTTAGCATTAGCCTTTCGCTAACTCGGCCTACAATGTAACAAAACCCAGCATTGCGTTCCTTTAATTGAGTACTGTTTCCGTTTGCCCTAAATTTATTCTGCCGTGGGTAAGGCTATTTCAGTGAGCGATCCCCCAATGCAACTATCCCGTCGAACAGAAGTTGAGTAAGCCATCCCCAAGAAATTTTCAACCAACCCGCAGTCCCAGACTGAACCTGAACACTCATAATGCATGTCCAGGATTTTGGCCCACCCTGGTGGTCGCCTCGTTCGTCACGAGGGCTTATCTAAACCTGCAATGCTCTAAAAATGTATACATATCTTGGCCCCGACTGTTCTTGACTTACTATTCAAGCAACACATCTCTATAAACAATTTTTAAAATTTGTATTATGATTAGCCAGACCCCAGTCATCAGCTAAAAACACCACCTAAGGCACAGTCATAAGGGTACATTCCTCCAGTGTACCAAGCAGGAACAAAACCAACAACTTAGCTGTGTTTGGTCGGTCATGACTCCAAACCAAGTTAGCTTGAGTTAGCTCAGCGACTCCAAATGCAGCAGAAGGATTGCATCATCCCTCCTGGCAAGCTCGCCATTATGTCGTATATGATGAATGTTGGTCGTCCTTGCTGATGAACAAAAGGGAGTCTGCTCATACTGAACATTGATCATAAGGTTTATTCAGATCACAAGCTTCAGCATGAGTAACAGGTGACATGACACCGGAGAGCAGTGTCCTCCAATTCTAATGTCTGCTCTAACGTCTCATCGTTTAACCCCTATTTATAAACACTGATGCCCCCTCTTCTGGCCAATCACCAGTCTCCCCTGTCTACAACCCACCTCCTGTCTGTGATATGTGGTATTACACCTAAAACATTCCCTCTTGATACTACCATAAACAACATTCTATTTCTTCATGAAAAACATTTAACAAAGACATAATCTTCAGATACCATATTATCATTTGACATCCTGTGATATACAGGTACCATTTTCTGTGCATCCTCTCAATTAAAGAATGTATGGCCTCCATGTTTTTTGTGACTGGGTGGATCTTCACCATTTTCTAGGGCTGGCTGATATCCAGCACCAATGAACACACCTATCCCGTAGTTGGAAGTGAATCCTCTCTTGTCCAAGAGCCATCAAAGGATCCATGAATGTCTATGATGGCATCCTCATCCTCCTTCAGCAACTCTGCTATGTCTGGGTCTGCATATTCTCATTTGTCTCTCTTTACGTGGATTCCCGCGGGAGATATTTTCAAACGAGCAAGCGCTGTGCGACTTTGAGGCCTTTTAACCAATCAGGTTGCGGGAAAGTGCCATTAAACGTCAGTAACCAATCAGGTTGCCGGAAAGTGCCATTAAATTCCAGTAACCAATCAGGTTGCCGGAAAGTGCCATTAAACGTCAGTACATTTACATTTACATCATTTAGCAGACGCTCTTATCCAGAGCGACTTACAAATAGGTGCATTCACCTTATAGCCAGTGGGATAACCACTTTACAATATATATACACATGTATATATATATTTTTTTTCTTTGGGGTGGGGTAAGGGGGTGTAGAAGGATTACTATCCTATCCCAGGTATTCCTTAAAGAGGTGGGGTTTCAAGTGTCTCCGGAAGGTGGTGAGTGACGTGAGGGAGCTTGTTCCACCATTGGGGTGCCAGAGCAGCGAACAGTTTTGACTGGGCTGAGCGGGAACTGTGCTTCCGCAGAGGTAGGGGGGCCAGCAGGCCAGAGGTGGATGAACGCAATGCCCTCGTTTGGGTGTTGATCAGAGCCTGAAGGTACAGAGGTGCCGTTCCCCTCACAGCTCCGTAGGCAAGCACCATGGTCTTGTAGCAGATGCGAGCTTAAACTGGAAGCCAGTGGAGTGTGCGGAGGAGTGGGGTGACTTGAGAGAACTTGAACGGTTGAACGGTTGAAGGTTGAACACCAGACGGGCTGCGGCATTCTGGATGAGTTGTAGGGGTTTAATGGCACAGGCAAGGAGCCCAGCCAACAGCGAGTTGCAGTAATCCAGACGGGAGATGACAAGTGCATGGATTAGGACCTGTGCCGCTTCCTGTGTAAGGCAGGTCGTACTCTCCGAATGTTGTAGAGCATGAACCTACAGGATCGGGTCACCGCCTTGATGTTAGCAGAGAACGACAGGGTGTTGTCCAGGGTCACGCCAAGGCTCTTCGCACTCTGGGAGGAGGACACAGCGGAGTTGTCAACCGTGATGGCGAGATCATGGAATGGGCAGTCCTTCCCCGGGAGGAAGAGCAGCTCCGTCTTGCCAAGGTTCAGCTTGAGGTGGTGATCCGTCATCCATACTGATATGTCTGCCAGACATGCAGAGATGCGATTCGCCACCTGGTTATCAGAAGGGGGAAAGGAGAAGATTAGTTGTGTGTCGTCTGCGTAGCAATGATAGGAGAGGCCAGTGTGAGGATATGACCGAGCCAAGTGACTTGGTGTATAGCGAGAATAGGAGAGGGCCTAGAACTGAGCCCTGGGGACACCAGTGGTGAGAGCACGTGGTGCGGAGACAGCTTCTCGCCACGCCACTTGGTAGGAGCGACCGGTCAGGTAGGATGCAATCCAAGAGTGAGCCGCGCCGGAGATGCCCATCTCGGAGAGGGTGGAGAGGAGGATCTGATGGTTCACAGTATCAAAGGCAGCAGACAGGTCTAGAAGGACAAGAGCAGAGGAGAGAGAGTTAGCTTTAGCAGTGCGGAGAGCCTCCATGACACAGAGGAAGAGCAGTCTCAGTTGAATGACCAGTCTTGAAACCTGACTGGTTTGGATCAAGAAGGTCATTCTGAGAGAGATAGCAAGAGAGTTGGCTAAAGGCAGCACGCTCAATAGTTTTGGAGAGAAAAGAAAGAAGGGATACTGGTCTGTAGTTGTTGACATCAGAGGGATCGAGAGTTGGTTTTTGAGAAGGGGTGCAACTCTCGCTCACTTGAAGATGGAAGGGACATAGCCAGCGGTCAAGGATGAGTTGATCAGCGAGGTGAGGTAAGGGGAGAAGGTCGCCGGAGATGGTCTGGAGAAGAGAGAGGGGGATGGGGTCAAGCGGGCAGGTTGTTGGGCGGCCTGCAGTCACAAGTCGCAGGATTTTATCTGGAGAGAGAGGGAGAAAGAAGTCAAAGCATAGGGTAGGGCAGTGTGAGCAGGACCAGCAGTGTCATTTGACTTAACAAACGAGGATCGGATGTCATCAACCTTCTTTTCAAAATGGTTGATGAAGTCATCCACAGAGAGGGAGGAGGGGGTGAGGATTCAGCAGGGGGGAGAATGGGCAAAGTGCTTCCTAGGGTTAGAGGCAGATGCTTGGAATTTAGAGTGGTAGAAAGTGGCCTTAGCAGCAGAAACAGATGAAGAAAATGTAGAGAGGAGGGAGTGAAAAGATGCCAGGTCCGCAGGAGTCCAGTTTTCCTCCATTTCTGCTCAGCTGCCCGGAGCTCTGTTCTGTGAGCTCGCAATGAGTCATCAAGCCACAGAGCTGGAGGGGAGGACCGAGCCGGCCGGGAGGATAGGGGGACATAGAGAGTCAAAGGATGCAAAAGGGAGGAGAGGGGAGGGTTGAGGAGGCAGAATCAGGAGATTGGAGGGAGAAGTATTGAGCAGAGGGAAGAGATGATAGGATGGAAGAGGAGAGAGTAGCGGGGAGAGAGAGCGAAGGTTGCGACGGCGCATTACCATCTGTGTAGGGGCAGAGTGAGTAATGTTGGAGGAGAGGGAGAGAGAAAAGGATACAAAGTAGTGGTCGGAGACATGGAGGAGTTGCAGTGAGATTAGGAGAACAGCAGCATCTAGTAAAGATGAGGTCAAGCTTATTGCCTGCCCTTGTGAGTAAGGGGGCGGTGAGAGGGTGAGGTCAAAGAGGAGAGGAGTGGAAAGAAGGAGGCAGAGAGAGAAATTAGTCAAATGTAGACGTAGGGAGGTTGAAATCCCCAGAACTGTGAGGGGGTGAGCCATCCTCAGGGAAAGGAACGTATCAAGGCGTCAAGCTCATTGATGAACTCTCCAAGGGAACCTGGAGGGTGATAGATGACAAGGATATTAAGCTTAAATGGGCTAGTGACTGTGACAGCATGGAATTCAAATGAAGAGATAGACAGATGGGTCAGGGGAAAAATTGAGAATGTCCACTTGGGAGAGATGAGGATTCCTGTGCCACCACCCCGCTGACCAGATGCTCTCGGGGGTATGCGAGAACACATGGTCAGACGAGGAGAGAGCAGTAGGAGTAGCAGTGTTTTCAGTGGTAATCCATGTTTCCGTCAGCGCCAAGAAGTCGAGGGACTGGAGGGTAGCATAGGCTGAGAATGAACTCAGCCTTGTTGGCAGCAGAACGGCAGTTCCAGAGGCTGCCTGAGACCTGGAACTCCACGTGGGTGGTGCGTGCAGGGACCACCAGGTTAGGAGAGGCAGCAGCCACGCGGTGTGAGGCGTTTGTGTAGCCTGTGCAGAGAGGAGAGAACAGGATAGGCAGAGGCATAGTTGACAGGCTGCAGCAGATGGCTACAATAATGCAGAGGAGATCGGAATGAAATGAACTAAACATCTGGGAAAGGAGAGAGCGGGGCCTCCCCCTCACCACAACTCCCAAATATAACTCCCAACTTCCACCTCAGAAACTATAATTGTTGTAAACTACAGCGGTTCAATGTTTTCTAGGAATAGACTAACTTAGTTTATTCAGCTAGCTAACTAGGTGCAGTATTATTCGTGAAAAACGTCCGGGCAGCTAGTCATAAGACGCACACAACCAGCTAGCATGCCGGACTCCAACAACACGGTTTAGCGCCAATACTCGGCCACAACAAACCACCAGTGTATCAACACCAAGCAGATCGTTCGTGTCCGTGTCTAACGTTGTGGGTTAGTCCCGACAGCTTGAGCGAGTCCGTCGTCAACTTATTCAGCCAGCTAGTTAGCTAGAATAGTTATCAAACTAGCTAGCCATTGCTTTCAGACAAAGAAGAACCCCTCCTTTCACGGCACGAACACACAGAGAGAGCCAAACTAACTAGTCACCCATGTCCCGAATTCCTTGAACGACTCGGGCTATCAATATGTAAAAAACAAAACACAAATGTAGGTTATGACTTACCCCTAGCAGCTACTGTTAGCTAGCCATGTGTAGGTTATAACTTACCCCTAGCAGCTACTGTTAGCTAGCCAAGTGCTTATGACTTACCCCTAGCAGCTACTGTTAGCTAGCCAAGTGTAGGTTATGACTTACCCCTAGCAGCTACTGTTAGCTAGCCAAGTGCAAAGCTAGCCACTGAATTGATTCAGCCAGTTCGCGTCTGTTCGCTCGGTCGTTCCGGCTGTTGTTTACTAGTAGCTATCCAGGTAGCAACAAGCTAGCTAAATTTCAAGCACAGTAGCCACTTGCTACCTAACGTTAACGGTTCAGACAATGAGGTTAGAAAACAGCTGAATGGTAGGCAATTATTGTATGTAATTATTGTAGGCAGCCAGCTGGCTGAAGAACTGTGGGTAAAATCAAAGACCAACATTGGATGCATGAAACACACCAATTTTACCTGTTAGGAAACCATCTGGTGATTATCGTGTTGTGCAAGACCTTAGACTAGTAAACGATGCATTACTGGCTAGATCACCCCTGGTGCCAAACACTGGTACCATTTTATACCAGGTGCCTCCAGGTAGTTGTTGTTTTATGGTGATTGATTTGGCAAATGCTTTTTTCAGTATCCCTGTGGCTGAAGAGTAACATGAGTGGTTCTCATTTACGTTTCTTGGTCAAACAAATGGACTTGGACTGTGATGCCCCAGGGGTATGTTCAATCACATGCCATCTTTGCCCAAGAAATGGGTAGGAACCTAGAGGGTTTTGTTGCCCCTGGTGGAAGCATTTTGGTTCAATATTTTGATGATTTGTTGGTTTGCTCAAAATCAGAGGAGATTTGTCACGAGGACACTCGGGCATTGTTGATTTTCTTAGCAGAAAATAGTCATAAAGTTTCCTCCAGTAAGATGCAGTTATTCCAGAGCTCCGTTAAATATTTGGGTCATTACATTATTTCTGAGGGTCGCGCCCTCTCCAAAGATAGATGCAATTAAAGTTTTGCCTAAACCTGTTACCAAGAAGCACATGATGTCTTTGTTGGGTGTGGCTGGTTACTGTCGTCCGTGGTTGAAAGACTATGCAGAGATAGTTCAACCACTGCAGGATTGTATTTATGGGAGAAAGATAGAGGCGAGTGAAGTTGTGGTCTGGACTGATGAAACTTGTGTCCTCTCTGTTGGAGGCTGTTCAACTCCCCTCGTCAATCTCGGTGATGAAGTGTCAGGCCCATACTCCCTCTAAGGATAACATTTCTCTGGGGAATGCCAAGGCTGACTGCGGCTAAATTGTCTGCTTCTTCTTCTGTTTCCCCCTTCCTACAGATGGCAGCATTTCCAGCTCCCACCAACCCTTTCTCTGTTAATGATATCATTGCTTTACAGGCCATGGCTGATGCTTTCAGGAACTCAAGTGGGCGGGGTGCTGTCATAAGGACACCTCGTGTGTATGGCTTGATGGGTGGAGCAGACCTGCCATGCCCCATTGTACATTCCAGTTCCTCACAAAATTGTCACATGGTCAAGACCATGTGTCAAAAGGATGGATGGTGGATCTTGTAAATAAATATTGGGGTACAGTAGGTTTTACTGTGTTTGCAGGACATTTCAGTAAGACATGCTTGATTTGTATGACTAACAATGTTGGACGCGGCATTTCAGTATCTCCCGCATCCTATCCAAGGCATGAAGGACCTTTTGAGCAGTTAATGATGGAGTTCATTGAGTTGACCCCTTGTGAGGGGAATAAGTATTGTTTGGTGACTGTTGACATGTTTTCTAAATGGATTGAAACTTTCCCTTGCAGGAGAGCCACAGCGAGAGAGAGATCATACCTAGGTGGGGACTGCCATCAAAAATGTATTCTGACAATGGTCGACAGTTTGTGAACGAGATTGTTCAGTCCCTGTCGAGGCTTTGCAGATTGATTTGAGAACACATTGTGCCTATCATCCCCAATCTGGGGGTGCAGTCGAAAGGGACGAACCAATCTTTGAAAACTAAATTAACCAAATGAATTGGTGAAACAAGCCTGACATGGGTGAACGTGCTTCCATTGTCACTGATTACGATGAGAGGCTGATCCCCTACAGTCACTGGTCTCTCTCCACATGAGGTGCTGACTGGCCGTCCCATGCGGATGACAAATACACCTTTTTCCCAGAACAGGTTGTCCCTGCAAGAAATGGAGGAAGGCTTGGTTGAGTGTTGTGTCACCCTTAACAGTGTTCTTAAGACTCCTTTCCCCCGGTTGAAGGCGTCTTTGCTAAATCTAGCAGATGGAGCTGAACACTGTTTGAACCCAGGGGATTTCATGGTGGTGAAAGACTTCAGGAGAAATAGTTGGAAGGAACCCCGTGGAGAGGCCCGTACCAAGTTCTTCTGACCACTCCCCACTGCGGTGAAGGCTGCTGAGAGAGACACCTGGACCCACCTGTCGCACTGCAGACGAGTTCCTGATCCAGAAGAAGATGGGGCCTGGCCAGTTCCGGTGGTGCAGTGTGGCCCTCCTCTGTATTAGCACAGTAGTGCTAATAAGAACAGTAGGTTGTCCTCTTGTTGGAGATCTGACAGAGGATGAGAAGAGTCCCGAGCCAAAGGAACCAACGCAGTCCCGGAGTAGTGGCCCAGAAGTAGATGGTAATGAAAGAAGGTGTCCTGAGGTAAAGGAACCAACGCAGTCCCAGAGTAGTGGCCCAGAAGTAGATGGTAATGACAGAAGGTGTCCTGAGCCAAAGGAACCAACGCAGTCCCAGAGTAGTGGCCCAGAAGTAGATGGTAATGACAGAAGGAGTCCTGAGCCAAAGGAACCAACGCAGTCCCAGAGTAGTGGCCTAGAAGTAGATGGTAATGACAGAAGGTGTCCTGAGCCAAAGGAACCAACGCAGGCCTGGAGTAGTGGCCTAGAAGTAGATGGTAATGACAGAAGGTGTCCTGAGCCAAAGGGGCCAACGCAGGCCTGGAGTAGTGGCCTAGAAGTAGATGGTCATTGTAGAAGGAGAACCCTGCTGGGCCCTCACAACCATGAGGACAATTTGTTCTTTTCTAGAGCAGAAATGGGTGCCGACCTGACATCCAAAGAAAAGGACTGTTGGGTGTGTGGGATGGGTCCGGTTAAGGTAGGGGCAGGCTTGCCCCTTATAGGAGTCGCAATAGGGGTGAACTTTACTATAGCATTGGCAGGAAAAATTCATTTTAATACTATGACCAGCAATGTTAAGGTATATAATCAACCCAATGTATCCTATTACCTGAGGCCTGGTAATGTCTCACTCCCGCCCATTTCAGTGGCTGGGGTGATGACTGCCCCTTGGTGTATTAGAGGATATGGAGATCACGATTTGGGTGAATTGAAATGTAATTGTACTATGAATCTTAATGGATCAAATGCTTGCAATTTAACAGTGATACAGGAGAATGGTCAGGCCGATAAGGAACCGTTTAAAATTTGTGTTGACAAACATAGCACAACTCTGAAAGGAGCCCCGAATGGCACCTATTGGCTGTGTGGTAAGATGGCTTACTATAGCCTTCCCTCGAACTGGGGAGGTATTTGTACTGTTGGGTTTTTGGTGACAGCTATGAGAACCGTTCCAGATAATGAAAAGGATCTGAAGGCTCTGTTTAGAGACTACAAACTTCCTGGAATGAGGAGAGATAAGAGGTCTCTAGCTGACGTCACTCACACTCAGGCACCTGCCTCCAGGTTCTTTGGGGTGTTTTTTTCTGGGTATGGAGTTGCATGTGCCCTAGACCAAATTCGTGACATCTCTAGACACAGAGAGAAATTTAGCAATGCTACTAGAAATGCCCTGGAACAATTGAATTGGGAACTAAAATAATTAGTTAAGTTAGCTCTGCAAAACAGAGAGGCTCTTGACTATATTCTGGCAGGTCAAGGGGGCACTTGTGCAGTCATTGATGATGAATGTTGTTCTTTTGTACTCGCAGATCACTCTTCTAATGTGACTGATCTTCCAGAAAACATTGCCACTATTTTCTAAGAATAATTCCCCAAAACCAGATTGGATGCTTGCAACTTGGTTGGAATCCCTGTTTGGAAGTTGGGGATCCCAAATTGCCCAATGGGCTGCAGCATGCATTTTTTGCTTAGTTTGATATGTTGTGTTATTAACATGCTATAAGGCTATCAGTGTCTCCAGGGCTAATAAGATCTCAGCAGCTGTCATGTGTGTTCTTTTTTTGGTTTTGTTCCATCAACTTTGAAATGCAAAAGAAAGGCCACAATATAATATTTCAGTTTAGGCGCAGTTTAGATTTTGGCCACTAGCTGGCAGCAGTGTTTGTGCAAAGTTTCAGATTAATCCAGTGAAGCATTGCAATACTGGACTATTTTGTATCAAGTCTGCCCAAATGTGCCAAATTGGTCAATTGATACATTTTCAAGTACATAACTATAGAGAACATACAAAAATGATAGGGTGATACAAAATGTAAGTATACACACTCCCAGGAATGTCATAAATGATGGATCATTAGCTTATACACTAACTTTCACACATCTAGATGGCCGGGCGGGGAGGGTGTGGAGCCAGAGACAGCAGGGGTTCAAACTGTAGAATCCAGTTCCTACATTTCAATATAAAAATGGATTTTATCAAACAAAACTATGTTAAATTTGATCTCTGGGACCCTTACGATGACAAATCAGAGCAAGATTACTGAATGTAAGTACATTATTTATCTTCAGAGGTGAATGTATCAATGTATCAGTTGCCGTAATACGTAAGTGCAGAACATATGTTAATACAACCCGATTGTGGTAAGTAACTATGGAAACAATGGTTAAACCTTGAGAGATTTATTCACCTCTGAATCTACAGATCCCTTGTGTATGTGTGTGTATTTTTGATAGATCCACTCCCGTTGATAAAAGTATAACCTTATTGTAGATTTGAGCTTTATGATGATGATTATGAATTAAATTAGATTAGTTCCTGTTAATAGAAGGATAACCTTTATTATGATTTATTATGATAATAGTATTATCATGAATTAAATTATTTAATGTATTTTGATAGAACCTCCTTTGATTTAAGTCATACGCATTACATTTGAACAATTATTATCATAGAAGTGATAAGAGGGGGGAATGTGGAGGAAAAATATATAGTCTGGAGGGACAGCCTTGAAAATTTTCATATTGTCCACTCTGTCATAAACAATTATTGGTTCCTGCCTGTGCTGGGTAAAGATATAAGGGGGTGGGGACGTCATGACCCCTTCCTTAAGACCATCTGGCAGAATGCCCAGAATATGTTCTATAAGTTAAGATAGGAGATGGTGCCAGTCACATGCAGGAACCAATCGTACGAATCATGTTTATGTAGGTTTTTGTGTAGCCGTATAAGGCATTATGAAAGGACCATCACTTCAGACCGGCACTTTATGCATCTAAGTTTGACTGTGACCTCTCCAGCTTGCTGACAATAAAGAATGATTCATTTACGGCGGGTCTGACCTAGAGTATGTGGACAACTACAAATAGCTAGGTGTCTGGTTAGACTGTAAACTCTCCTTCCAGACTCACATTAAGCATCTCCAATCCAAAGTTAAATCTAGAATCGGCTTCCTATTTCGCAACAAAGCCTCCTTCACTCATGCTGCCAAACATGCCCTCGTAAAACTGACTATCCTAACGATCCTTGACTTCGGCGATGTCATTTACAAAATAGCCTCAAACACTCTACTCAGCAAATTGGATGTAGTCTATCACAGTGCCATCCGTTTTGTAACCAAAGCTCCATATACTACCCACCATTGTGACCTGTACGCTCTTGTTGGCTGGTCCTCACTACATATTCGTCGCCAAACCCACTGGCTCCAGGCCATCTATAAATCATTGCTAGGCAAATCCCCGCCTTATCTTAGCTCATTGGTCACCATTGCAACACCCATCCGTAGTCTGCGCTCCAGCAGGTATATCTCACTGGTCATCCCCAAAGCCAACACCTCCTTTGGCCGCCATTCCTTCCAGTTCTCTGCTGCCAATGACTGGAACGAACTGCAAAAATCTCTGAAGCTGGAGACTCTTATCTCCCTCACTAACTTTAAGCGTCAGTTGTCAGAGCAACTTACCGATCACTGCACCTGTACACAGCCCATCTGAAATTAGCCCACCCAACTACCTCATCCCCATATTGTTATTTATTTTGCTCATTTGCACCCCAGTATCTCTATTTGCACATCATCTCTTGCACATCTGTCATTCCAGTGTTAATACTAATTGTAATTATTTTGCACTATGGCCTATTTACAGTGGGGGAAAAAAGTATTTAGTCAGCCACCAATTGTGCAAGTTCTCCCACTTAAAAAGATGAGAGAGGCCTGTAATTTTCATCATAGGTACACGTCAACTATGACAGACAAAATGAGGGAAAATAATGATTTTTAGGATTTTTAATGAATTTATTTGCAAATCATGGTGGAAAATAAGTATTTGGTCAATAACAAAAGTTTCTCAATACTTTGTTATATACCCTTTGTTGGCAATGACACAGGTCAAACGTTTTCTGTAAGTCTTCACAAGGTTTTCACACACTGTTGCTGGTATTTTGGCCCATTCCTCCATGCAGATCTCCTCTAGAGCAGTGATGTTTTGGGGGCTGTCGCTGGGCAACATGGACTTTCAACTCCCTCCAAAGATTTTCTATGGGGTTGAGATCTGGAGACTGGCAAGGCCACTCCAGGACCTTGAAATGCTTCTTCGAAGCCACTCCTTCGTTGCCCGGGCGGTGTGTTTGGGATCATTGTCATGCTGAAAGACCCAGCCACGTTTCATCTTCAATGCCGTTGCTGATGGAAGGAGGTTTTCACTCAAAATCTCCACGATACATGGCCCCATTCATTCTTTCTTTTACACGGATCAGTCGTCCTGGTCCCTTTGCAGAAAAAACAGCCCCAAAGCATGATGTTTCCACCCCATGCTTCACAGTAGGTATGGTGTTCTTTGGATGCAACTCAGCATTCTTTGTCCTCCAAACACGACGAGTTGAGTTTTTACCAAAAAGATTATTTTTGGTTTCATCTGACCATATGACATTCTCCCAATCCTCTTCTGGATCATCCAAATGCACTCTAGCAAACTTCAGGCGGGCCTGGACATGTACTGGCTTAAGCAGGGGGACACGTCTGGCACTGCAGGATTTGAGTCCTGGCGGCGTAGTGTGTTACTGATGGTAGGCTTTGTTACTTTGGTCCCAGCTCTCTGCAGGTCATTCACTAGGTCCCCCTGTGGTTCTGGGATTTTTGCTCACCGTTCTTGTGATCATTTTGACCCCACGGGGTGAGATCTTGCGTGGAGCCCCAGATCGAGGGGAGATTATCAGTGGTCTTGTATGTCTTCCATTTCATAATAATTGCTCCCACAGTTGATTTCTTCAAACCAAGCTGCTTACCTATCGCAGATTCAGTCTTCCCAGCCTGGTGCAGGTCTACAATTTTGTTTCTGGTGTCCTTTGACAGCTCTTTGGTCTTGGCCATAGTGGAGTTTGGAGTATGACTGTTTGAGGTTGTGGACAGGTGTCTTTTATACTGATAACAAGTTCAAACAGGTGCCATTAATACAGGTAACGAGTGGAGGACAGAGGAGCCTCTTAAAGAAGAAGTTACAGGTCTGTGAGAGCCAGAAATCTTGCTTGTTTGTAGGTGACCAAATACTTATTTTCCACCATAATTTGCAAATAAATTCATAAAAATCCTACAATGTGATTTTCTGGATTTTATTTTCTCAATTTGTCTGTCATAGTTGATGTGTACCTATGATGAAAATTACAGGCCTCTCTCATCTTTTTAAGTGGGAGAACTTGCACAATTGGTGGCTGACTAAATACTTTCCCCCCCCACTGTATTACCTTACCTCCATAACTTGCTACATTTGCACACACTGTATATATATTTTCTGTTGTATTTTTGACTTCATGTTTTGTTTTACCCCATATGTAACTCTGTGTTGTTGTTTTTATCGCACTGCTTTGCTTTATCTTAGCCAGGTCGCAGTTGTAAATGAGAACTTGTTCTCAACTGGCTTACCTGGTTAAATAAAGGTTAAATAAAAAATACAATAAATAAAAACCAACCATAGATGGGTCTATAATGAGGTACAGAATACATATCTAGTTGAACCAACCACAGATGGGTCTATAATGAGGTACAGAATACATATCTAGCTGAACCAACCACAGATGGATCTACAATGAGGTACAGAATACATATCTAGTTGAACCAACCACAGATGGATCTATAATGAGGTACAGAATACATATCTAGTTGAACCAACCATAGAACCAATTAAAGCTCTTGCGTGTCGATATCTTCACTAGTTGTTCCTGGCATCAAACCTGTAAACAATCAGGATCAATTGCACTTCAGATACCCACCTGGATCCCTTCTGCTGGAAACTAGGCAACAAGATACACACACAAACACTAAATATTTCAACATAAATCAAGGGGTACATTTAAATGTGGTAATGGAAAAACAAGGTCTGAAAAGTGGTTTCTAAAAACAAAATAAAAAGTAAGGAACAAGTTGTTTTTATCACATTGAATATTAACTTTGTAGTAGATTGGAGTTGCTTGTTAAAAATCATGCAGATCACAATTCATCCAAACAACTTGGCATAAGTCCTTTCCACAGTGCTGCTGCTTGGAGTTAGGGACAGGGTTAGGGACAGGGTTGGGTTAGGGTTAGGGTTAGGTTTGAGCCAGCATGTGGAAGGACATGAGGATACGGTTTGAGGATATATCATTCATTCTCTGGCTATATTGACCTGATTTAAACCCCATTTCTAGTCCTGCAAACAGAGAGAGAGAGAACAACATACATGGAAATGTGTTTAACACGGTTTAATGCAATTTCCTTTTACTAAAATAGTTTAGTCATGTTAATTTGTAGCTCTCTCTGTATGGCAGATTCTCAGTAGGTTTCTATAGTCCATTAACCTAACAGCCAGAGAGAGAGAGAGAGAGAGAGAGAGAGAGAGAGAGAGAGAGAGAGAGAGAGAGAGAGAGAGAGAGAGAGAGAGAGAGAGAGAGAGAGAGAGGGGGGGGGGGGGGGGAGAGAGGAGAGAGAGAGAGAGAGAGAGAGAGAGAGAGAGAGAGAAGACTGGATAACACTCAGTCTGCCTCCTCAAATGGCACCCTATATAGTGCACTACTACAGCCCTATTGGACCTGGTCTAAAGTAGTGTACTATGTAGGGAATAAGGTGTCATTTGGGACGGTGCTTCCGATTTGAATCACTGGTCCTGGACACTGCAAGTTGTTCATACCATATTGTTTTTAATGATTAACCTTGTACTGCAGTGGGCTAAATCAGTGTCACACAGTGTTTCTTGGTATTCTTAAACAAATCTACTTTGAAACCAAAGTATACACCTCACACACATGGTTATGGGCTTAATAAAAAGAAGACACCTGGACCATGTCAGATATAGAGTTGAAATGTATTACATTTTGATTTGCATCCCAATATTACACTTTATATACATCTCACTGACTTGACATGTTCTGGTTTTGAATTCAGGCTGCCCGGTAAGGATCCTACCAGGGATTATTTATGTACGATGTTGGTAGAATGTATACATTGGGATAGTAGTAAGGATCCTACCAGGGATTATTTATGTATGATGTTGGTAGAATGTATACATTGGGATAGTAGTAAGGATCCTACCAGGGATTATTTATGTATGATATTGGTAGAATGTATACATTGGGATAGTAGTAAGGATCCTACCAGGGATTATTTATGTATGATGTTGGTAGAATGTATACATTGGGATAGTAGTAAGGATCCTACCAGGGATTATTTATGTATGATGTTGGTAGAATGTATACATTGGGATAGTACTAAGGATCCTACCAGGGATTATTTATGTCTGATGTTGGTAGAATGTATACATTGGGATAGTAGTAAGAGGCCGGTGGGTAAATGACTAAGAATCAAGCCTCCTGTCAATTAGGGAGATTTGTTTCTTTATTGTGTGTTTAGTTGTACCTTTACCTTCCTGTAGTTGACCATTTGGAAGGATTCTAAATTGAGGAATGGTCTAAGATCACTCCTAATGTGTTCTCCAACTCATAAAACATTTTAGAAAAAGGCTCAGTGCCGTTATCCTCGCAAGGGAGGTATTGAAAGGGGGTCAGTTTTGACCCCTACCTTTTTGAGAAAAAAAGTATTACTTGTTAAACAAAATCTCTTTCTCTGAGCAAACGTATTAGTATAAAATAATTTAATGTACCATTGTTTTGAGCATACAATATAGCTCAGTATTTGAATGATTTATTTTATACAGTCATTTTTACTCAACTTTATCAAGGGAGTAAATCATTTGGGACCAAACTGTATACTTCAAAGTTAGAGATATGTTGGAACTGGATCCATCATTATTGTATTATTATTATGATCATTATTAATATTAATATTATTATTATTATTATTAGTTCCACTAAATGGAGAAAAGGTTAAAAATATCAGTCATGACTACATGTTGATGTGATTACATTAAATCTCCTGACTGTTCGGACGTATCTCTTAGTAAATGTTTTCTTTCTAAGAGATAATGAATAAAATAGAACAATTGACCTTCAATAATTAGTTGTCCCTGTGTTCACCACAACCAACATGCTGCATCTCTGTTTAGGGGTCAGTGGTCTAAAATGAGTCTCTCTGGGGAGAGAGAGGAGGGGGGCCCTGCCTCTAAAATGAGTCTCTCTGGGGAGAGAGAGGAGGGGGGCCCTGCCTCTAAAATGAGTCTCTCTAAGAATTTATAAGGAGTTTATTTCTAAAACGTTATTCCCACAATTGTTTCACGTTTGTTATTTTACATCAGAAATGATTGCTTATGGGTACCTTCATGTGCGTGTAAAATATTGTTGTTCTAAGATTTTAATTAATAGATTTTTGTGTATACATTTTTGTTTAGCAAAACGCTATATAGTTGGAATGAAATGTTTGTATCCTGTATATTTGGCTGTGATATGTGGATGTCTCACCAGCACACACACACACACACACACACACACACACACACACACCCACACACACACACACACACATCTTTACCATCATACACACACACATCTATAGAAGTTTTGCATGACACAATTATTTAGCCTACTCTTAGTTATTGTCTAATATGATGTCATGCAGAACCTTATTGTTTTTACTAATTCTGATCGTTGTTACAAGCGGAATTTTGACAATACTATCGTCAAATCAACACACTCTTCACTCCTGTTTTAACCAAAAAGGTTATATTGCTTGCTTAATATATGGAACCACTTAAAGTTCTTTATAGAAACCTTTTATAGGGTTCTTTGATCAGAACTGCTGGGGATTTGGAAAGCCATAGTCAGTCAATCAACAACAGAATAATACTCTTACGAAAAATATGTATCTTTAACTTACAGTCTGTGGATACTATGCGACTAGAAAGGTTAAAAATGCATGTATGACATCACAGCACAGTTGAAAAAAACATGGCAGGTGGAAATCAAAAGAGGATGTTCTACGGAGATAGGTGGGCGGGGCTGAGAGTAGCAGAGGGGTGGGATTAAAAAATATCATGATCGGTAATAGTCATTACTGTAAACACTATAGATGTCTGACTACTATCTATCCAAAATGTAATGTGTATAAGAAATTATTATTATTATTATTATTATTATTAGTAGTAGTAGTATTATTATTATTATTATATACAAAAAAGTAATTACTGTGTATAAAAGTATTGTATGAGGGGTAGAATTGATCTTGATTACATGCAAACACACTGGTGGCCAGGGAGGCATCACTTTGTTTGAACGATGGCCCACGTATGCTCCGTTCTTAACCCCTCCAAACAGCAGACCTCACACATACATTTGAGACCAGCACAGGTTCAAGCTGCAGTGCAGCGCCCCTGGATAAAGAGCATGTTGTGGGGTTAAGGGCCTTGCTCAAGGGCCCAACGAATGGTGAATGTTTTGAGGATGTGAACCCAGCAGCCCTCCAGGGGTCAGATCAATTCCGCCCGTTCTTTCCAGCACCCGGCCCGGGATTCAAACTGGACACTTTTCGGCCACAGCTCCAACTCATTTGCCGCTGGGCGAAAACCTGAGTTAATATTCAGAAATAAACTTTTAAACAGTTAATCTCCCAAAATGAAGACAAAATGTTATGCAGACATCATTATTATGATAACATACATGCAGTTGTCATCAGCAGCAGCCACAAGAGAGAGAGCCTCTGATAGTTCTGGGTAACTGCCAGACTGAGCAAAAAAATTGATAGTGTGTTAAAAGTCATGTAATGATTAACTAGGCTATTGAATCACCAACACATATTATACATAATTATTAAGAAGAGAAGAGAAACTGTTCCATGTAGGTCTATATTATTTATGGATTGATCATATAGAAAAATCTAAACATTATTTTAACAACTCCAAAGCAATTACATGTGGCGCAGGAACCACTGACTCACTGCATTTTCCTATTATCAAGACACCTTCTGTTAACCCAGATCTCAAAATATTGTTTTTAAAAAATAAGAATTTTGTTTTACGTAATAATAATGATAATAATAACAATAGCACATTAATATTACTAATGTAAGCCACTGTAAAGACTGGGTTTAGTTTATTGTGTTGCTCTGCTCATGTCCTCGTTCTGGAACTGCCCGCGTCCCCATCCAGAACTGTCCTCGTCCACGTACGGTTTGGCGCCAAGCATATTGTCCAGTTACGCGCAGAGTGGGCTGAGGTGATCTTGGGGAATAACGACAGAGTTTGTTACAGTGTTGAGACGCCGAAGTTTATTGTTCAGTTTGCTTTTTGCTTTACGGACAGTGTGAGTGTAGCCAGATCCTTTTCACTCGCTATCCTTGTTTCATCTTGTGGTTCACCGGATTCATCATCATCCTCGAGACGAGGGACAGACGAACGACCTGCTAGCTACCCAAGGTAGTCGGTACAGCTAGCTAAGCTAGCTACTCTACCAGCAGCATCCTAGTTATCCTAGCTACCACTACATCATCACCGGCTGCCTGCATTTCTTGTGGACCGATGGAGTTCCCTGGTTGTTTCTTCCACCTGTTAAATACCGTGGAGGGCTTCTCCCTCTCTCGTTGACGGATGCTGGCCTACGCTCCCTCTGTCCGGTTCTCCTCTCTTCACTAGATGGACGGTAACTTTAGTGTTTAACCCCTCTGTGTCCAAGGCCTGAACTTTTGAATATTATTTTCAGGGCGCCTCACGTTTGTAACGCTTTTTTATGATAAAAACTAGTTTCATAATATTACCTTCTGTCCCTGGTTATGAAGTAATCGCGAAAAAACAGGCCTTATGTTTGGCCATTTTTCACCCTACCAGCTCCTATTAGTTCTATTGAGCTCTGTGACACCGACTCGCCTTCAGAACGTTCTATTCCCAGTCCATTGTTCTGCGTCACAATGCCAGCTTCACTATTGTTATCAATGAGACCTGCCTGCGTTAACCCTGTAGGTTTACCTCAGGTAACTTATTATTAACAAGGTTACGGCTACTTGGTGAGCGTTAACCCTGTAGGTTTACCTCAGGTAATTTATTATTAACAAGGTTACGGCTACTTGGTGAGCGTTAACCCTGTAGGTTTACCTCAAGTAACTTATTTTTAACAAGGTTACAGCTACTTGGTGAGCGTTAACCCTGTAGATTTACCTCAGGCAACTGATTATTAACAAGGTTACGGCTACTTGGTGAGCGTTAACCCTGTAGATTTACCTCAGGTAATTTATTATTAACAAGGTTACGGCTACTTGGTGAGCGTTAACCCTGTAGGTTTACCTCAGGTAACTTATTATTAACAAGGTCACGGCTACTTGGTGAGCGTTAACCCTGTAGGTTTACCTCAGGTAACTTATTATTAACAAGGTTATGGCTACTTGGTGAGCGTTAACCCTACAAGTAACGGTCACTGTTCGCCTGAGTACACGTTGTGGCCCCAAATATTTTTAATGATGGCTGGTGGATAGCCATCAAACGTTAAACATTTTCTGGTCATGGTTAACCATATTTGTTTTAAGAAAAATGTGTACAACCTAAACAAAATGCATGTCCCTGTCCTCTTTTTCAAGATGTGACCGATTTAAACAGCCAGAAGACATTTTTTAATTAAGAAATAACCATTTCTCCTGTAGCTCTGTTGGTAGAGCATGGCACTTGCAACGCCAGGGTTGTGGGTTCGATTCCCACGGGGACCAGTATGAAAAAAAGTATGAAAAATGTATGCATTCACTAACTGTAATTTGCTCTGGATAAGAGTGTCTGCTAAATGACAAAGTTTTTATTTTTTTTAATGACTTCTTTCGAAATGGCTGCTGGGTAATTTGATATGCATTGACATCTTCGTTCATAGGCATCAAATTGAGCGAATGCTGCGCAGGTTCACTGAGTTGCAAACCAAATGGGTATAATGGGTGTGATTGTTGTCTAATCGGGTGGTCTAGCTAATGGATTTGTAGATCTGACGCAGTTGCTACCTCAGATTATGAGCCTAGCAAGTGTCATGAATGAGTTATGTAGTACCCACATACGGCCACAAGGAGGAGCAAGAGTGCCATAAACCCATACTGTTTTTTGCCATATAAATCAATCAAATGTATTTATAAAGCCCTTTTTACACCAGCAGATGTCACAAAGTGCTATACAGAAACTCATACCCTACTTATAACCTATTTTAGCCATAACCCTAACCCCTAATTCTAGGGTAGGATAGCCTAGAACGCTTTTAGAAACTATTTTAGTAATAATATTATCTTAGTAAATACAATTAGAGTACTTAGTAAATACAATTATAGTACTTAGTAAATACAATTATAGTACTAAATAGCATTTTGATTATTTTGTTAATCAAAACCGGTCTAAGCGTTTTGCTGTTAGTTTTTTGTTATTAGTTATTTTATGCTATTTATTATTGCAAGGCAGAACGCTTGATAAATTAGACATATTTGAAATACACTTTATTTCTCAGCTGCCTCACCAATGTCTACGTGAATTAATAACTTTTCATTGCTAAATATTTCCAATAGATGGTAGCATAAGACCACAAAGCATCAGTTATAGGCTACAAGCAGCAATATGATTGACATAAATATAGGATGCAACCAAATACTATATGTCCCATGATTTTCTAAAATGGTCACTCATTACTTTAGTTAGCTATATATCTCGTATTAGGCCTGTGATAATTTTGGAAGAGTAATTAAATAGTGACTATAGCAGGTGTTGAACCCCGGGTAAATAATCACTAGTCAGATGCTCCAACCTCAACCCTAGTATACATGCATTATAAAACATGATCTTAATATCTGATATTGGCAGTAAACAACCTCGGAATAGAAAAGACAAGAGTGCGTCTTCCAGCCGGCCAATAAATTACATCATGCAACCCTCCCGGTTAGCAAATGTACCTCAACATGCCCCTCGTTTGTGCTAGAAGGCAGAGTGCTTGCTGCTGGTTGATGAATCTGACAATGAATGTACTAGGAAAATACGTTTTTCTCGACCCGAGGTGACTAAATTAATGTTCAGGCTTATTGATAATTGTTATATTAATGAAGTATAATTTCAAAACATGACCATAAAAACAGGTAATAATAAACAAGAATCATCATTATATTATTTCACAGTAATCTGTTAAATGCTTTTTCAGTCGTTCCTCTTGCGTTAGCAGTGTGGAAAGGGACAGAAAAAAGCGTGTGCAGGAGTTTTCCTGTGAAGGGGAGTGGTGGTGTAACCAGGGAGAAAACTAAACTAACCTTCTGAAATTTCATTTGTGGTCTTATGCTGCCATCTATTGGAATTATTTAGTAACTTCAGTAGTACTGAATAAAGTATATCCTTACTAAAGTAGTAATTACTCAGAATTTCAAAATATGACATTTTCTAGTTCATTTTACCACTTACAACCATAACATAACAATTTATAGCATAACAAACAATGAAACTGACATAAACCAAAAACACCATACATTTAGTCAACTATATATACAGTGGGGGAAAAAAGTATTTAGTCAGCCACCATTTGTGCAAGTTCTCCCACTTAAAAAGATGAGAGAGGCATGTAATTTTCATCATAGGTACACGTCAACTATGACAGACAAAATCAGAAAAAGAAATCCAGAAAATCACATTGTAAGATTTTTAATGAATTTATTTACAAATTATGGGGGAAAATAAGTATTTGGTCAATAACAAAAGTTTTTCAATACTTTGTTATATACCCTTTGTTGCGCAATGACACAGGTCAAACGTTTTCTGTAAGTCTTCACAAGGTTTTCACACACAACTGTTGCTGGTATTTTGGCCCATTCCTCCATGCAGATCTCCTCTAGAGCAGTGATGTTTTGGGGGCTGTCGCTGGGCAACACGGACTTTCAACTCCCTCCAAAGATGTTCTATGTGGTTGAGATCTGGAGACTGGCTAGGCCACTCCAGGACCTTGAAATGCTTCTTACGAGCCATTCCTTCGTTGCCCGGCGGTGTGGTATCATTGTCATGCTGAAAGACCCAGCCACGTTTCATCTTCAATGCCCTTGCTGATGGAAGGAGGTTTTCACTCAAAATCTCACGATACATGTCCCCATTCATTCTTTCCTTTACACGGATCAGTCGTCCTGGTCCATTTGCAGAAAAACAGCCCCAAAGCATGATTGTTTTCTCAATTTGTCTGTCATAGTTGACGTGTACCTATGATGAAAATTACAGGCCTCTCTCATCTTTTTAAGTGGGAGAACTTGCACAATTGGTGGCTGACTAAATACTTTTTTCCCCCACTGTAAGTTCGAATCGAGCAGGTCGGCCACATTTGACTGTGTAAAACCTAGCAGTACTACTTATTTCTCTGAGAGTGAGGCAGATATATTATTGCTGTGTAAAACCTAGCAGTACTACTTATTTCTCTGAGAGTGAGGCAGAAATATATTATTACTGTGTAAAACCTAGCAGTACTACTTATTTCTCTGAGAGTGAGGAAGATATATATTATTACTGTGTAAAACCTAGTAGTACTACTTATTTCTCTGTGAGTGAGGCAGATTTATATTATTACTGTGTAAAACCTAGTAGTACTACTTATTTCTCTGTGAGTGAGGCAGATATATATTATTACTGTATAAAACCTAGTAGTACTACTTATTTCTCTGTGAGTGAGGCAGATATACAGTGAGGGAAAAAAGTATTTGATCCCCTGCTGATTTTGTATGGTTTGCCCACTGATAAAGACATGATCAGTCTATAATTTTAATGGTAGGTTTATTTGAACAGTGAGAGACAGAATAAAAAATAAAAAATCCAGAAAACGCAATGCTCCAAAAATGTTATAAATTGATTTGCATTTTAATGAGGGAAAACAAGTATTTGACCCCTCTGCAAAAACATGACTTAGTTCTTGGTGGCAAAACCCTTGTTGGCAATCACAGAGGTCAGACGTTTCTTGTAGTTGGCCACCAAGTTTGCACATCTCAGGAGGGATTTTGTCCCACTCCTCTTTGCAGATCTTCTCCAAGTCATTAAGGTTTCGAGCCTGATGTTTGGCAACTCGAACCCTTCAGCTCCCTCCACAGATTTTCTATGGGATTAAGGTCTGGAGACTGGCTAGGCCACTCCAGGACCTTAATGTCCTTCTTCTTGAGCCACTCCTTTGTTGCCTTGGCCGTGTGTTTTGGGTCATTGTCATGCTGGAATACCCATCCACAACCCATTTTCAATGCCCTGGCTGAGGGAAGGAGGTTCTCACCCAAGATTTGACGGTATATGGCCTCGTCCATCGTCCATTTGATGCGGTGAAATTGTCCTGTCCCCTTAGCAGAAAAACACCCCCAAAGCATTTGACGGAGGGGATGGTGTTCTTGGGGTCATAGGCAGCATTCCTCCTCCTCCAAACACGGCGAGTTGAGTTGATGCCAAAGAGCTCGATTTTGGTCTCATCTGACCACAACACTTTCACCCAGTTCTCCTCTCGAATCATTCAGATGTTCATTAGCAAACTTCAGATGGGCCTGTATATGTGCTTTCTTGAGCAGGGGGACCTTGCGGGCGCCTGCAGGATTTCAGTCCTTCACGGCGTAGTGTGTTACCAATTGTTTTCTTGGTGACTATGGTCCCAGCTGCCTTGAGATCATTGACAGATCCTCCCGTGCTAGTTCTGGGCTGATTCTCACCGTTCTCATGATCATTGCAACTCCACGAGGTGAGATCTTGCATGGAGCCCCAGGCCGAGGGAGATTGACAGGTCTTTGTGTTTCTTCCATTTCACGAATAGTCGCACCAACTGTTGTCACCTTCTCATCAAGCTGCTTGGCGATGGTCTTGGTAGCCCATTCCAGCCTTGTGTATGTCTACAATATTATCCCTGACATCCTTGGAGAGCTCTTTGGTCTTGGACATGGTGGAGAGTTTGGAATCTGATTGATTGATTGCTTCTGTGGACAGGTGCTTTTTATACAGGTAACAGGCTGAGATTAGGAGCACTGCCCATTAAGAGTGTGCTCCTAATCTCAGCTCATCCTATATAAAGACACCTGGGAGACAGAAAACTCTTCTCTGATTGAGAGGGGTCAAATACCTATTTCCTCATTAAAATGCAAATCAATTTATAACATTTTTGACTTGCATTTTTCTGGATTTTGTTGTTGTTATTCTGTCTCTCACTGTTCAAATAAACCTACCATTAAAATTATAGACTGATAATTTCTTTGTCAGTGGGCAAACGTACAAAATCAGCAGGGGATCAAATACTTTTTTCCCTCACTGTATAGCATTTAGCAAAAAACATTATTATTTGTCTCTCTGAAATGAAACCATCAAGTGATAGAATTTAAACAAATACATGTCTGTCATTGAACAACCCCATACCATGATTAGATAGTGAAAAAACACACCAATCTCTTTCATAATTTCTTCAAACAATAAAAGCTAATTTACGAACATGGATTTACGAATACGAACTGAAAATGGATATATAGTGTTTTGGATTGAAATTCTTGTTTCCCCATCTGAGCTCAGAGTAGATGAGATATTTAATGTTTGTCTCTGTTGTGTTGAAGTCCAATCAAGCAGGAGAGACCAGCCTCCCCTGTATCCAGCTGTGTGTCCATGAAGAGTGACCGGTCTATGCATCGTCCTATAAAGTTTAGAGAGGGAGACTTTTCTACTGAACAAAGGTAAGAAGAACTCATGGGTCATGGTCAGTGAGTTAAACAACACTGTCTCTAGTCATTTCTCCTCTCCCATTTTACCATTTCGTTTTGTTGTTTTCATAATCCATAGGCTAAACCTTTTTTTTCCATTTTCATAGTCCTGAAACAATATTAAACTAACACAACATTCCCTTGTGTGTGTGTGTGTGTGTGTGTGTGTGTGTGTGTGTGTGTGTGTGTGTGTGTGTGTGTGTGTGCACTCCCTGGATGAGAGATGTAATCTCTATCCTGATTGCCTAGTCACTTTTACCCCTACCTACATGTACATATTACCTCAACTACCTGGTACCCCTGGACATTGACTCAGTACTGGTACTCCTTGTATATAGTCTAGTTATTACCTCAACTACCTGGTACCCCTGCACATTGACTCAGTACTGGTTCTCCTTGTATATAGTCTAGTTATTACCTCAACTACCTGGTACCCCTGCACATTGACTCAGTACTGGTACTCCTTGTATATAGTCTAGTTATTACCTCAACTACCTGGTACCCCTGCACATTGACTCAGTACTGGTACTCCCTTTATATAGTCTAGTTATTACCTCAACTACCTGGTACCCCCTTGCACGAGGTGGAATTATATACTCAGCAAAAAAGGAATGTCCTCACACTGTCAACTGCGTTTTTATTTTCCAGCATACTTAACATGTGTAAATATTTGAATGAACATAACAAGATTCAACAACTGAGACATAAAACTGAACAAGTTCCACAGACATGTGACTAGCAGAAATGGAATAATGTGTCCCTGAACAAAGGGGAGTCAAAATGAAAGTAACAGTCAGTATCTGGTGTTGCCACCCAGCTGCATTGGAGTACTGCAGTGCATCTCCTCCCTCATGGGCTGCACCAGATTTGCAAGTTCTTGCTGTGAAATGTTACCCTGCGCTCCACCAGAGCACCTGCAAGTTCCCAGACATTTTCTGGGGGAATGGCCCTAGCCCTCACCCTCCGATCCAACAGGTCCCCAGACGTGCTCAATGGGGATTGAGATCCAGGCTCTTCGCTGGCCATGGCAGAACACTGACATTCCTGTCTTGCAGGAAATCACGCACAGAACGGCAATGGCTGGTGGCATTGTCATGCTGGAGGGTCATGTCAGGATGAGCCTGCAGGAAGGGTACCACATGAAGGAGGAGGATGTCTTCCCTGTAACGCACAGTGTTGAGATGGCCTGCAATGACAACAAGCTCAGTCTGATGATGCTGTGACACACCGCCCCAGACCATGACGTACCCTCCACCTCCACCTCCAAATCGATCCCGCTCCAGAGTACAGGCCTCGGTGTAACACTCTTTCCTTCGACGAAAAACGCGAATCCGACCATCACCCCTGGTGAGACAAAACCGTGACGGTGGGTTTGTGCCCATAGGCGACGTTGTTGCCGGTGATGTCTGTGTGAGGACCTGCCTTACAACAGGCCTCCACAAGCCCTCAGTCCAGTCTCTCTCAGCTCTATTGTGGACAGTCTGAGCACTGATGTAGGGATTGTGAGTTCCTGGTGTAACTCGAAGCAGTTGTTGTTTATGCCATCCTGTACCTGTCCCACAGGTGTGATGTTCGGATGTACCGATCCTGTGCAGGTGTTGTTACACGTGGTCTGCCACTGCGAGGACGGTCAGCTGTCCGTCCTGTCTCCCTGTAGCGCTGTCTTAGGCGTCTCACAGTACGGACATTGCAATTTATTGCCCTGGCCACATCTGCAGTCCTCATGCCTCCTTGCAGCATGCCTAAGGCACGTTCACGCAGATTAACAGGGACCCTGGGCATCTTTCTTTTGGTGTTTTTCAGAGTCAGTAGAAAGGCCTCTTTAGTGTCCTAAGTTTTCATAACTGTGACCTTAATTGCCTACCGTCTGTAAGCTGTTAGTATCTTAATGACCGTTCCACAGGTGCATGTTCATTAATAGTTTATGGTTCATTGAACAAGCATGGGAAACAGTGTTTAAACCCTTTGCAATGAAGATCTGTGAAGTTATTTAGATTTTTACGAATTATCTTTGAAAGACAGGGTCCTGAAAAAGGGACGTTTCTTTTTTTGCTGAGTTTATGAGTACATGGCCATTAAGGCCAGATCGTTCTTCAAGATGTTCAAATGTTCATAGATGTTCACAAGGGTCAAATAATAATCACTGTGGTTATAGAGGGTGCAACAGGTCAGCACCTCAGGAGTAAATGTCAGTTGCCTTTTCATAGTTGAGCATTCAGAGGTCGAGACAGCAAGTGTGGTAGAGAGGGTGAGGGTCAAAACAGCAGGTTTGGGACACAATGTAGCACGTTCGTGCAAACAGGTCAGGAGTTCCATATCCCATGAGGCAGACCAGCAGAAACTGGATAGCAGTACGCACAAGGTTGGACGTCCGGTGGAGCATGTATCGATACTGATAGGATCGAAAGAAAGGGAGCTTTCCTTAACATTATAATTATTGCACAATACTGACCACGGATCAGCTCCTAGATAGATATTAGCACCTACAGCTGCAAATATTGAGGTAGTTTATTCTAATGCTTACCCAATAAAAATGCACTAAATCACAGATTCGGCACATCATTGCGCACATGTTAGGCTACACATCATGAAATATATTGAGAGAAATTACAGACAGTAGTCTACAAGTAGCAAAATAAAACTAAATATATTGAACATTGAATATATTTCAATTTGATTGAAATAGGCCTATAGCCTACTGTTTATATTTTAATGCAGTCATCTCGGTTTTCATTTGAAGCATAATTTTATACGTCCTTGTTTGTATCAATTGCAAAGACATTGGCAACTTTGTATTTTGTACTTTGTATTTGTAGTCAACTTTTTTTCTGAATTAATCGGCTCCTACGAAGGTTCTAACGATGAACTTAAGATCAATTTAGCCTTTAGATGCTTTTGAGAAACCGGAACCTGGATAAGAACATCTGCTAAATGACTAAAATGTCAAATGTAAATGTTTTCTTTGACTGGTACTGTATTACAAATGTAGTTATTTGACTTTGTGCATCCCATATTTTTTTTTCTATGAGAGTGAGCCATCAAGTGTGTCATTTTACAACCAACCCCATGCCATGATTAGATAGTGAAAAAACACACCAATCTCTTTCCTAATTTTTTTAAACAATAAAATCTAATTTACCAACATTTCTGAAAATGGATATATAGCGTTTTGGAATGAAACTTTTGTTTCCCCATCTGAGCTCAGAGTAGATGAGAGGATGTAATGTTTGTCTCTGTTGTGTTGAAGCCCAATCAAGCAGGAGAGACCAGCCTCCCCCTGTACGGCCAGCTGTGTGTCCATGAAGAGTGACTGGTCTATGGACCATCCTATAGAGTTTAGAGAGGGAGACTTTTCTACTGAACAAAGGTAAGAAGAACTCATGTGGTCATGGTCAGTGAGTTAAACAACACTGTCTCTAGTCATTTCTCCTCTCCCATTTTCCCATTTTTGCTTTGTTTTTCATAATCCATAGGCTAATCCTTTTTTCCATTTTCATAGTCCTGAAACAATATTAAACTAACACAACATCTCCTGTGTGTGTGTGTGTGTGTGTGTGTGTGTGTGTGTGTGTATGTGTGTGTGTGTGTGTGTGTGTGTGTGTGTGTGTGTGTGTGTGTGTGTGTGTGTGTGTGTGTGTGTGTGTGTGTGTGTGTGTGTGTGTGTGTGTGTGTGTGTGTGTGTGTGTGGCAGTGTGCAGTGTGTGTGTGCACTCCCTGGATGAGGAGATGTAATCTCATGTTTTGTCCACAGAAACCAACAGGAGAGATCAGAGTCAGAGATTCTCAGTGGTCAGTCTTCCCAGAGTCCTCAAACAGATCTGGCCTCCATATTCAGTGTATGTGGTCCTGTTTTGTACATTTGTTTTTGTTTACCTCAAGTAAAGTTGATCTGTCAATCATTCATTCATGTGTTAATGAGAAAGCATTTAGTCTCTTGCTTAACTTATTTACTTGATTTATTTCAGTTGCTTGAAGAGAATATTATGACATTTGTGAAGAATGAGCTGAAGATGTTCAAGAGGATTCTTAGTCCAGAACTCCCAGAAGGCTTTGAGAGTCAGAAACAGGATAAGGAAGTGGTGGATGCTGAAGATGGGAAGCAGGAGAGCAGTGCCAGAGAGGGGGCTCTGAAGATCACATGCACGTCCTGAGGAAAAATGAACCAGAAGGAGCTTGCTGGACACACTGGAGAAAAGTAAGAGCTGTCTGCCTCATGTTGAATGCTGTTTTAGAACATTTAAAAGCTGTGGCTAAAGTACAGCTAAAGTAGCTGTGTAACTCAATGATATTGTAGTAGCCTTAACACAACACCTAGTGACCTCATCAAGTAGCAGCGGGATGTGTTGTGTGGATTCATTCAGACAGAGAGAGAGAGAGAGAGAGAGAGAGAGAGAGAGAGAGAGAGAGAGAGAGGAGAGAGAGAGAGAGGGAGAGAGAGAGAGAGAGAGAGAGAGAGAGAGAGAGAGAGAGAACATTAATCAAGTAGCTGTGATGGGTGAGTTGAAGGAGTCAGGCGCAGGAGAGTAAATCACAGAATAACAGGATTTATTCCGGAAAACAGAGTCAAAACAGTCCAGTGCGCAAAACAGGCGCAATGGAACCAACAAGGCACATGGGGAAAATAACCCAGTGATACAAAATACTCCACCGAGCTTCACTATCCTTACAATAAATAATCGCACACAAAGACAAGGGGGCGGAGGGAACACTTATACAGGTACTGATGAGGGGATATGAAACAGCAGGGTTGTGTTTATTAATTTAGAGAGAGAGAGAGAGAGAGACAACATTAATAATACCATCAATAATATAATCAGTCACACCAGTCTGTAATGCATTATGAAAACATTTACACATTTATACAGTCCTTTAAAACTTTATAACAGTCCTAGAATACTGTAGGCATTAAAACAGACGTAATATTAATATCCTCTGTGTTATTTCTAGATTCAGATGAGCTTGCTGTGATTTGCCAACGTGAACTCAAATCTAATCTAAAGAAGAAGTTTCCATGTGTATTTGAGGGGATCGCTAAACAAGGAAACCCAACACTTCTCAATAAGATCTACACAGAGCTCTACATCACAGAGGGTGGAACAGGAGAGGTCAATAATGAACATGAGCTGAGACAGATTGAGACAACAACCAGGAAACAAACAAGACCAGAGACTGCAGTCAAATGTAACGACATCTTCAAACCCTTAACTGGACAAGACAAACTTATCAGAACTGTGCTGACAAAGGGAGTCTGGCATTGGAAAAACAGTCTCTGTACAGAAGTTCATTTTGGACTGGGCTGAAGGAAAAGCAAATCAGGATGTCCAATTTGTATTTTCCATTCCCCCTTTTCGGGAGCTGAATTTGATGAAAAAGGAAAAACACACTTTCATTGAACTTCTCAATCACTTCTCAATGGAAACCAAAGAATCAACAATCTCCAACTACGACAAGTACAAAGTTCTGTTCATCTTTGATGGTCTGGATGAGTGCCGACTGCTCCCTAGACTTCCAGAAGAACAAGAACTGTCGTGGACGTCACAGAGTCAACCTCAGTGGATGTTCTGCTGACAAATCTCATCAAGGAAATCTGCTTCCCTGCTCTCTCCTCTGGATAACTACTCGACCTGCAGCAGCCAATAAGATCCTTCAGGGTGTGTTGACCAGGTGACAGAGGTACGAGGTTCAATGACCCACAGAAGGAGGAGTACTTCAGGAAGAGATTCAGTGATCAGGACTTGGCCAACAGAATCATCTCACACATAAAGACATCAAGGAGCCTCCACATCATGTGCCACATTCCAGTCTTCTGTTGGATTTCTGCAATCGTCCTGAACACATGCTGAAACATAAGAGAGAAGAGATGCCCAAGACTCTGACTGAGATGTTCATACACCTTGTGGTGTTTCATACCAAACAGAAGAATGAAAAGTATCTTGGGAAAGAAGAGACAGGTCCACACTGGAATAAAGAGAGCATTCTGTCACTGGGAAAACTGGCTTTTCAACAGCTTGTGAATGGCAATCTGATTTTCTATGAAGAAGACCTGAAAGAAGCTGGCATTGATGTCAATGAAGCCTCAGTGTACTCAGGATTGTGCACACAGCTCTTTAAAGAGGAATGTGTGCTGCACCAGGACAAGGTGTACTGCTTCGTGCATCTGAGCATTCAGGAGTTTCTGGCTGCTGTATATGTGTTCCTCTCATTCATCAACAACAATGAGAATCTAATGGCCGAACCGCAGGTTACTGAAGTTACTGTCTACAAGAGTGCTGTGGATAAAGCCTTACAAAGTGAGACAGGAAACCTGGACCTTTTCCTCCGCTTCCTTCTGGGCCTCTCACTGGAGTCCAATCAGAAGTACTTACGAGGTCTACTGACAAAGACAAGAAGCAGCTCACAGAGCCATGAAGAAACAGTCAAGTACATCAAGGAGAAGATCAGGGAGAATTCCTCTCCAGAGAAGTGCATCAATCTGTTCCACTGTCTGAATGAACTGAATGACCATTCTCTAGTGGAGGAGATCCAAAGCTACCTGAGCTCAGGAAGTCTCTCAGAAGAAGAACTGTCACCTGCACAGTGGTCAGCGCTGGTCTTTGTGTTGCTGACTTCAGAAAAGGAGCTGGATGTGTTTGACCTGAATAAATACTCCAGATCAGAGGAAGGTCTTCTGAGGCTGCTGCCAGTGGTCAAAGCCTCCAGAGCTGCTCTGTGAGTACATAAAATGACATTTAAGTACTAATCATCAGGAAGAAATATTCAGTTTAGAGAAATATATGTATTATTGAAAAACATATTGAATCAATGCATTGATGTTCACATTAGTATAACAATATGACCATACAATTCTAGGAGATGGAAGATGAATCTATATGTTGTTTAAGAGAATAAACCAAATGCATCTGCCATTGTCCTTCTACACTACTGGTGTTAAATTAACAGTGTGTTTGTGAAATCATGATGATCTCTCTGTCAGGCTGTCAGGCTGTGGAGTAACAGAGAAAGGCTGTGCTTCTCTGGTCTCAGCTCTGAAGTCAAACCCCTCACACCTGAGAGAGCTGGATCTGAGTAACAATGACCTGAAGGATTCAGGAGTGAAGCTGCTCTCTGATGGACTGGGGAATCCCCACTGTAAACTGGAGACTCTGAGGTCAGTATTCCTGTATCACTCAATGACCACACTCACACTGGACACACTCTGGACACACACACACACACACACACACACACACACACACACACACACACACTGGACACACACACACACACACAAACACACTGGACACACACACACATACTCACACACTGGACACACCCCCACTGGACACACACACACACACATACTGGGCACACACACACAAAAACACAATGGACACACACACACTGGACACACACACACACACACACACACACATACTGGACACACACACACACACTGGACACCCCCCCACTGGACACACACACTGGACACACACACACGCACACACAATGATTAATTTAGAAACATGTTATCTATTGTTAATAATGATACATTCATTCATTTATGTACAGTACCAGTCAAAAGTTTGGACACACCTACTCATTCAAGGGCTTTTCTTTATTTTTACTATTTTCTACATTGTAAAATAATAGTGAAGACATTAAAACTATGAAATAACACATATGGAATCATGTAGTAACCAAAAAAGTGTTAAACAAATAAAATATATTTGTTATTTGAAAATCTTCAAATACCCACCCTGTGCCTTGATGACAGCTTTGCACACTCTTGGCATTCTCTCAACCAGCTTCACCTGGAATGCTTTTCCAACAGTCTTGAAGGAGTTCCCACATATGCTGAGCACTTGTTGGCTGCTTTTCCCTTTCCTCTGCCGTCCGACTCATCCCAAACCATCTCAATTGGGTTGAGGTCGGGGATTGTGGATGCCAGGTAATCTGATGCAGCACTCAATCACTCTCCTTCTTGGTCAAATAGCCCTTACACAGCCTGGAAGTGTGTTGGGTCATTGTCCTGTTGAAAAACAAATGATAGTCCCACTAAGCCCAAACCAGATGGGATGGCGTATCTCTGCAGAATGCTGTGGTAGCCATGCTGGTTAAGTGTGCCTTGAATTCTAAATAAATCACAAACAGTGTCACCAGCAAAGCACCCCCACACCATAACACCCCCTCCTCCATGCTTTACAGTGGGAACTACACATGCCGAGATCATCCGTTCACCCACACCGCTTCTCACAAAGACACGGCGGTTGGAACCAAAAATCGCCCATTTGGACTCCAGACCAAAGGACAAATGTCCACCTGTGTAATGTCCATTGCTCGGCCCAAGCAGGTCTCTTCTTATTATTGGTGTCCTTTAGTAGTGATTTCTTTGCAGCAATTCGACCATGAAGGCCTGATTCACACAGTCTCCTCTGAACAGTTGATGTTGAGATGTGTCTGTGACTTGAACTTTGTGATGCATTTATTTGGGCTGCAATTTCTGAGGCTGGTAACTCTAATGAACTTATCCTCTGCAGCAGAGGTAACTCTGGGTCTTCCATTCCTGTGGCGGTCCTCATGAGAGCCAGTTTCATCATAGCGCTTGATGTTTTTTTGCGACTGCACTTGAAGAAATGTTCAAAGTTCTTGAAATGTTCCGTATTGACTGGCCGTCATGTCTTAAAGTTATTATGGACTGTCGTTTCTCTTTTCTTATTTTAGCTGTTCTTGCCATAATATGGACTTGGTCTTTTACCAAATAGGGCTATCTTCTGTATACCCCCCTATCTTGTCAAAACACAACTGATTGGCTCAAACACATTAAGAAGGAAAGAAATTCCACAAATTAACTTTTAAGAAGGCACACCTGTTAATTGAAATGCATTCCAGGTGACTACCTCATGAAGCTGATTGAGAGAATGCCAAGAGTGTGCAAAGCTGTCATTAAGGCAAAGGGTGGCTATTTGAAGAATCTCAAATATAAAATATATTTTGATTAATTTAACACTTTTTTGGTTACTACATGATTCCATATGTGTTATTTCATAGTGTTGATGTCTTCACTATTATTATACACTGTAGAAAATTGTAAAAATAAAGAAAAACCCTTGAATGTGTAGGTGTGTCCAAACTTTTGACTGGTACTGTATATATACATATGTATATATAAATAGATATGGCAGGTTTCAGGACACTGATGTATCTGAAATTGTTGAAAGAATATATTTTCACACCAAAGAATAGCAGTGTGATTTTAATATGATTTTACTTTTGCAGGCTGTCACGCTGTCTAGTCACAGAGGAAGGATGTGCTTCTCTGGTCTCAGCTCTGAAGTCAAACCCCTCACACCTGAGAGAGCTGGATCTGAGTAACAATGACCTGAAGGATTCAGGAGTGAAGCTGCTCTCTGCTGGACTGGAGGATCCCCACTGTAAACTGGAGACTCTGAGGTCAGTATTCCTGTAGTTGGTCAACAAGTGATAACTGTTCACCAGATCCACATGTGTTTACCAGGCACACATAGTCCACACCATATGTGTTTGGACAGTGAAGCTTACAGTTTTACATTTGGTGCTATGCTCCATCATTTTGGATTTGAGATATAATGTTTCATATTAGGCAACAGAACAGAATGTCACCTTTTATTTGAGGGTATTTTCATACATATCTGTGTTACTGTTTAGAAATGAAATCACTTTATGTATCTAGTTCTCCCATTTGAAAAAGTCTTAATAATTTGGACATATTCACTTATATTGTATTAAAGTAGTCATACGTTTAGTATTTGGTCCCATATTCCTTACCTGCAGTGATTACATCAAGCCTGTGATTCTACAAACTTGTTGAATGCATTTGCAGTTTGTCTTGGTTGTGTTTTGGATAATGTTTTTCCCAATAGAAACTGAATGGTGAATAATGTCCTGTCATTTTGGAGTCACTTCACTTGTATTGTCAGTAAGAATAGAAGATGTTTCTGAACACTTCTACATTCATGTGGATGCTACTATGATTATGAATAATCATTAATCAATCGTGATTGATGATGAATGAGAAAGTTACAGAGGAACAAGGATCAGACCCCCTCTGTTATTGGTAATGGTGAGAGGTTAGCATGTTTTGTTGTAGCCTCTGTAACTTTCTCACTCATTATTATTCATGATTCATTCATGATTGTTCTTAATCATAGCATCATCAGGATTAATTTAGTAGTGTTTAGAAACATGTTATCTACTCACTTAGACAGAAAATTACTCCAGTCATCATCCACCATTCAGTTACTATTGGGCAAAACATAACCCAAAACACAACCAAAACAAACTGCAAATGCAACCAATGAGTTTGAGACCAAATACTCAACTTTTGACTACTTTAATACACTGTAAGTGAATTGGTCAGAATACTTATGACTTCTTCAAATGGGGGGACTAGATACATAAAGTGCTTTCATTTCTAAATGGTGAAACAGATATGTATTAAAATACCCTCAAATAAAAGGTGACATTATATACTGTCACCTCATATGAAACATCTGATCTGAAATCCAAAATGTTGGAGTATAGAGCCAAATGTAAAATGTTAACTTCACTGTCAAACTAGATATGGTGTGGACTGTATACTCAATACAATCTAAATCTGATACCTCACTGTCTGTCTTTTGACTGATACTGCTTTTTAAACTGCTCTGGTCAGTCTACTCAAATATTCGTACTATACATGTTTCTATCTACAAGCAATATTATGATTTTTTCTAATAATGATATATATATATGGCAGGTTTCAGGACACTGGTATAAATTAAAATGTTGAAAAAATATACTGCCACTACTTTCACCACCAAAGAATAGCAGTGTGGTTTTAATATGATTTGACTCTTTGCAGGCTGTCAGGCTGTCTAGTCACAGAGGAAGGCTGTGCTTCTCTGGTCTCAGCTCTGAAGTCAAACCCCTCACACCTGAGAGAGCTGGATCTGAGTAACAATGACCTGAAGGATTCAGGAGTGAAGCTGCTCTCTGCTGGACTGGAGGATCCCCACTGTAAACTGGAGACTCTGAGGTCAGTATTCCTGTAGTTGGTCAACAAGTGATAACTGTTCACCAGATCCATGTGTTTACTAGGCACACATAGTCCACACCATATGTGTTTGGACAGTGAAGCTTACAGTTTTACATTTGGTGCTATGCTCCATCATTTTGGATTTGAGATATAATGTTTCATATTAGGCAACAGAACAGAATGTCACCTTTTATTTGAGGGTATTTTCATACATATCTGTGTTACTGTTTAGAAATGAAATCACTTTATGTATCTAGTTCTCCCATTTGAAAAAGTCTTAATAATTTGGACATATTCACTTATATTGTATTAAAGTAGTCATACGTTGTAATTTGGTCCCATATTCCTTACCTGCAGTGATTACATCAAGCCCTGTGATTCTCACAAACTTGTTGAATGCATTTGCAGTTTGTCTTGGTTGTGTTTTGGATAATGTTTTTTCCCAATAGAAACTGAATGGTGAATAATGTCCTGTCATTTTGAGTCACTTCACTTGTATTGTCAGTAAGAATAGAAGATGTTTCTGAACACTTCTACATTCATGTGGATGCTACTATGATTATGAATAATCATTAATCAATCGTGATTGATGATGAATGAGAAAGTTACAGAGGAACAAGGATCAGACCCCCTCTGTTATTGGTAATGGTGAGAGGTTAGCATGTTTTGTTGTAGCCTCTGTAACTTTCTCACTCATTATTATTCATGATTCATTCATGATTGTTCTTAATCATAGCATCATCAGGATTAATTTAGTAGTGTTTAGAAACATGTTATCTACTCACTTAGACAGAAAATTACTCCAGTCATCATCCACCATTCAGTTACTATTGGAGCAAAACATAACCCAAAAACACAACCAAAACAAACTGCAAATGCAACCAATGAGTTTGAGACCAAATACTCAACTTTTGACTACTTTAATACACTGTAAGTGAATTGGTCAGAATACTTATGACTTCTTCAAATGGGGGGACTAGATACATAAAGTGCTTTCATTTCTAAATGGTGAAACAGATATGTATTAAAATACCCTCAAATAAAAGGTGACATTATACTACTGTCACCTCATATAAACATCTGATCTGAAATCCAAAATGTTGGAGTATAGAGCCAAATGTAAAATGTTAACTTCACTGTCAAACTAGATATGGTGTGGACTGTAACTACTCAATACAATCTAAATCTGATACCTCACTGTCTTCTTTTTGACTGATACTCTTTTTAAACTGCTCTGGTCAGTCTACTCAAATATTCGTACTATACATGTTTCTATCTACAAGCAATATTATGATTTTTCTAATAATGATATATATATATATGGCAGGTTTCAGGACACTGTTATAAATTAAAATGTTGAAGAAAATATACTGCCACTACTTTCACCACCAAAGAATAGCAGTGTGGTTTTAATATGATTTGACTCTTTGCAGGCTGTCAGGCTGTCTAGTCACAGAGGAAGGCTGTGCTTCTCTGGTCTCAGCTCTGAAGTCAAACCCCCTCACACCTGAGAGAGCTGGACCTGAGCTACAATCACCCAGGAGACAAAGGAGTCAGACTGCTCTCTGCTGCGACTGGAGGATCCACACTGCAGACTGGAGAAACTCCGGTTGTAGAGGGTTTATGTCAATGTTCATATCAGACATGTTGGGAGTTATCCAGGCTAATTAAGACAAACATTCTGACCACCACTTGGACTAAGTTATATAAAGACTGTGTGTGTGTGTGTGTGTGTGTCCAGTGTGTGTGTGTTCAGTGTTTGTGTGTGTGTTTTTTGTGTTGTCCAGTGTGTGTGTGTGTGTGATGTGTGTGTGTGTGTGTGAACCAGTTGTCGTGGGGGTCAGTGTGTTTGTGTGTGTGTTATGTGTCCAATATGTGTGACACATACTGGACAAACACACACACTGGACAAACTAACACACTGGACCCACACACACACACACACACACACACACACACACACACACACACACACACACACCAACACACTGAACAAACACATACACACACACACACTGGACACACACAGCCACAAACACTGCCCGGACACACACACACAAACTGACACACACACACACTGGGCAGCACACACACACACACACACACACACACTGGACACACACACAAAAACACACACACAAACACTGGACACACCCGCCACACACTGGATTTACACACACACACGACACACACACACACTGGACACACACACACACACACTGGGACACACACACACACAAAAAAGAAAACACACCGGACACACACACACACTGGACCCACACACTGGTCCCACACACACACACACTCGACCCACACACACTGGAAACACACACACACACACACACACTGGACCCACACACACTGGACACACGGACAAACATTCTTACCACGCTTATGCAAATGTGTGTGGGTGGAGTGTGAGTGTGAGTGTGAGTGTGTGTGTGTGTGTGTGTGTGTGTGTGTGTGTGTGTGTAGTGTGTGTGTGAGTTCAGATGTATCCCCTCAATGACTGTCTGTTCTTCTGCTTACGCTCACAGTGTGGAACATGGTGGGAGAGACACAAGAAACCTGGACTCTAGAAAATGTAGAGTGTTGACTGCTGTGAAAAGAATATGACTAAAGAATAGTCTTAATTCAAGTGAGTCGTGCGCAAAACCACCACTCATTACTTACTTGGTCATATTAAATATCAGCTGTAGTTCTATTAGAAGTCACAAATCAGGGACTCCAAAGTTTACAAAGAGTTGCTTTTGACAATGTGTGTGTCTGTGTGTGACGTGTTCGTAAGTTACGTTAGAAGTGTGTGTGTGTGTGTAGAGTCCAAGTGTGTGTGTATGTGCGTGTTCAGGAGATATTGTGTGTGTGTGTGTGTGTGTGTGTGTGTGTTTCAGGATGTTTGTGTGTGTTTGTTCAGGTTGTGTGTGTGTACTAGCAGTGTCAGTGTGTGTGTATGTGTGTGTGTGTGTGTGCCTTCAGGATGTGTGTGTGTGTGTGTGTGTGTGTGTTCGGATGTGTGTGTGTACCAGTGTGTGTGTGTGTGTGTGTGTGTGTTCAGTTTGTCTGTGTATGTGTGTGTGTGTGTGTTGTGTTATTGTGTGTGTGTGTGTGTGTGTAATTAATGGGAATAAGTGTATTTTTTATATTACCATACAGTATAACATATGATCATTCAACAAGTCTCAATCCTTAACTTCTCCTTTTTGATACCTAGAAACATCTATCATTAAATGAATTAGTGAAAAAGTGAGTTAACATTCTAATGTGAATGATGATGATTTCCTAATATTGTGTCTGGTTTCATCCATCAGATGTCTGTGATCTCACACTGGATCTAAACACAGTAAAGCAGACTCCT